>NC_134306.1:302034-428659 GCF_949628215.1 Phalacrocorax aristotelis | reverse complement strand
GTTTTAATTTTTGGATGTTCGTGGTACTTATTTTTTCCCCCCGGAAAGGTAGGGGAAAAGCTTTGCCCCATCTCTAAAAATAGATATTTTTTTGAGTTTTAAGGGGAAATGAGGTTTTTAGAGGGAAAGGGGGTGTTTGAACCGGGAGGGGTCGGGGGGTTTTTCGCTCACCCTGTACTCACGAGCGGCCTCTTCGAGGGGCACCGTGGGGTGGGCGCGATGCTCGGCGCAGGCGCTGCAAACCAGGATCCCATCCCGGCGACAAAACAGACCGAGGGGTCGACGGTGACGGCGACAAAGCTCGGCCGGCGTCGGCGTCGTCAGCTCCCGGACGCTCGCCACCACGTTGGCCAGCTGACGGTTGGGAAGAAAACCTCCGTGGGGAAAAGGTAACCGGCACTGGGGGCAGGAGGCGGCCGCGTCGGCGGAGCAACGGTCGAGGCAACGGCGGCAAAAATTGTGGCCGCAACTCAAGAGCATGACGGGGTCGCGGAAGAAATCCAAGCAGATGGAGCAAGTGGTTTCCTCCTGGAGATTCTCCACGGCGTTTCCCGCAGCATGGTCGAGCCGGCGGCGTCCGGGGGGGGGGGGTGGTGGTTTGTTGTTTTTGACGTCTATTTTTGAAGAGAAACGCCCACGCCGAGGGGCCGGGCGATGCTTTTCCTGGAAGCTACGGCGGAGCGAGAGGCCGGCGTCGGCACCCGCGGCCTCGCGGGGAGGAGGGGGAAAAGCACCACGGAGTTTATCCGACGTTCCCGGCGCTAAAACAACCCCCAAGGACGAGGCCGGCGTGGATGTGGCGACGGCAGCGAGCCGCGGCGGCGGTCGCCGGGGGGTTGGGAGAGGGGGTTTATTTTGCAGGGTGGGTTTTTTACCGCGCTGGCTGCGCCCAGGAGACGCAAAGCGGGGCCGGAGGGTGGCTGCGGAAAGGAGGGAGTAATGCCGGAGGGTGAGGAGCGAGCTGGGCTCCGGGTGTTAGAGCCAATATTAGAGCCGGGCTCCGGATATTAGAGCCAGGTTCTGGATATTAGAGCAGATGTTAGAGCTCAGCTCCACATATTAGAGCAGATATGAGAGCCAGGTTCTGGATATTAGAGCCTGGGTCCAGATATTAGATCAGATATTAGAGCCGGGTTCTGGATATTAGATCAGATATTAGAGCCGGGCTCTGGATATTAGAGCCGGGCTCTGGATATTAGAGCCGGGCTCTGGATATTAGATCAGATATTAGAGCCGGGCTCTGGATATTAGAGCCTGGGTCCAGATATTAGAGCAGATATTAGAGCCGGGCTCTGGATATTAGAGCAGATATTAGAGCCGGGCTCCAGGCATTAGAGCAGATATTAGAGCCGGGCTCTGGATATTAGAGCCAGGCTCCAGATATTAGAGCCGATATTAGAGCTGGGTTGCATATATGAGAGCCAGGTTCTGGATATTAGAGCCTGGGTCCAGATATTAGATCAGATATTAGAGCCGGGCTCTGGATATTAGATCAGATATTAGAGCCGGGCTCTGGATATTAGATCAAATATTAGAGCCGGCTCCAGGCATTAGAGCAGATATTAGAGCCGGGCTCTGGATATTAGATCAGATATTAGAGCCGGGCTCTGGATATTAGAGCCAGGCTCCAGATATTAGAGCAGATATTAGAGCTGGGTTGCAGATATGAGAGCCAGGTTCTGGATATTAGAGCCTGGGTCCAGATATTAGATCAGATATTAGAGCTGGGCTCTGGATATTAGATCAGATATTAGAGCCGGGCTCTGGATATTAGAGCCAGGCTCCAGATATTAGAGCAGATATTAGAGCCGGGTTCCAGATTTGAGCCCTCACAGCAGCGATAAGCCCGGGTCGGGCAGGCGTTTAAAGGGCAATAAACCCCCCCACCAAACCTCAGCACCCAAATAGGTGTGAGAACCAAGAAGCAGGGGGTGTGTGGAAATAAGAGCCGGCTGGAAGAGGTGTTAGGGCAGCCTTAAGCCTCTGGTTCCCACCCCGGGAGGGAATAATGAACCTGTGAAATAAAACTAATTCAGGGAATCAAAACAAATGAAGGTCTTTGGGCTGGAAGTTTTGCACTTATAGAATGTAGCCCACATAAAAATAATAATAATAATAATAATAACGAAGAACCTAATCGGGAGTTACTGAAGTTATGAATAAGGGTGATAAACCAATGAAATAAATTGGATATTCCCAAGCAGAGCTGTAAAAGCCAGTGGTCGCCAAGCCCCAAATTAATCAACTTTGGCTTTTCTGCAAAAAAACCCCAGCCCCTTCCCCAGGCGAATGGGAGGCGCTGCCTCACCCCCACCCCCGCGTTGGAATCGGGGCAAAAATAGGCAAAAGCGACCCAAAAAACCCGTTAATAGACCCGGGTTTGGAGCGGGGGGAGCCCACCTTCGCCGCCCCAGGCCGGATCGAAAAGAACTCTTCTCATTGGTTCGTCGCGGGCAGCCAATAGGAGGCCTCGGCGTGTCTGGCGGCCAATAGGAGGCGGCGGTTGTGATCCGCTTTCCCGCGCGGCGGCCTCGAGGGCGGCGGGAGGCCAAACCGGCCCCAAAGCAGGGTGAAACCGACCCAAAAACCACCCCAAAATCAAACCAAACTGGGCCGAAAGCAACCCGAAACCGGCCCGAACCCAGCCCGAAACTAACCTGAAAATAACCCAAAATTAACCCAAACCTAACACAAAAACAGGACAAAACCAGCCCCAAACCAAAGTTTAAACCCTGGTGGCGGCTCTTTGGCCAGAAAAAAAGGCAAAAAAATCCCCAAACCTTTTTTTTCTCTTTGGTTTTCTTAAATACAATTTTCCCTAAGAAACGCCTTGAGCGGGGCTTTCATTACCAGGAGACAAACTTAATCTTCAATTAATTCCTAGTTGTTTCCAGCACTTCTTGGCCCTTTCCAAGGGGGATCTTGGCCTGCAGGAGGCTTCGCTGGCCTCAGCGGGAGGCTGGGCCAGGTTTAAATATTTTTCCAGAATTTTCCACTTTTTAATAAGTTTTTTATATTTCTGCCACTTGTAGGTAGGATAGATATATGTAGAAGTATCTATTTTATATGTAGAAAAGATATTTGCTGTTATATCTAAAACTAAACCACTCTTAGGCCTCAGTTAAGCTCGGCTTATCGCTTACAAGCGGCTCCGGCAGCCGCCGCGCCTCAGAGCGAGCGCGCTTCAACTTTCCTGCATCGATTTTTACCGTTTTTCTTTCTTTTAACACGGATTTTAACGGCCCCCTCCCCTGTTAAACCCAGCCCTGGTGCTTTCCCTCGGGGGCGCGGGGGGGGGTGGGGGCTTTTTTGGGGGGAAACCCCCCCGTTTTGGCGAGGGCGGGAAGGAGGGAGGGCGGGGCGGGGGGCGCGCGGGGGTTGACTCGGTTGCGTCCGCCCGGGGGCGGGGGGGGCGCGCGGTTGCGGGGGGCGCGCGAGAGGTTGACTCGGTTGCGTCCGCCGCGGGGCTATAAAAGGGGGCGCCGAACGGGGCTGACCCTCAGTCGGGGGGCGGCGGCGGACGGGGAAGGAGCGGGGCAGGAGCGGCCCGAAGACACACCCCCCCAGCCCCCCCCCCACCCGGAGCGGCGGCGGCAGCGGCGCCTCGGAGCCCCCCGGAGCGGCGGCGGCGCCTCGGAGCCCCCCGGAGCGGCGGCGGCGGCGGCCCGGAGCCCCCCGGAGCGGCGCCTCGGAGCCCCCCGGAGCGGCGGCGGCAGCGGCGCCTCGGAGCCCCCCGGAGCGGCGCCTCGGAGCCCCCCGGAGCGGCGGCGGCGGCGGCGCCTCGGAGCCCCCCGGAGCGGCGGCGGCGGCGGCGGCCCGGAGCCCCCCGGAGCGGCGCCTCAGAGACCCCCGGAGCGGCGGCGGCAGCGGCGCCTCGGACCTCCCCGGAGCGGCGACGGCGGCGGCCCGGAGCCCCCCGGAGCGGCGCCTCGGAGCCCCCCGGAGCGGCGGCGGCAGCGGTACCCCCTCTGGGTCCCCCTGAGCGGGCGCGGCGGTGCCCCAAAAGCCCTCCCGGAGCCCCCTCGGAGCCCAGCGGCGGCATCTTGAAGCCCCCTCGAAGCTCCTCGGAGCGGCAGCGCCTCGAAGCTTCAAAGCCCGGGGGCTCCCCTAAGCGCAGCGGCGCCCCAAAGCTTCAGCGCCCCTCGGAGCCCGGCGGCAGCATCTTGAAGCCCCCCAAAGCGCCAGCGCCCCAGACCCTGGAAACCCGGTGTTCCGGAGCCTGGTGGCGCCTTGAAGCACCGGTACCCCAGACCCTCGGAGCCCAGCGGTGCCTCGAAGCCCGGTACCCCGGACCCTCGAAGCCGGGTGTCCCACCATGCCGCGCATTGAAGGCACGCCGCACCCATCCCCTTCGAGGGCACCGAAGCACCGCAAGCCACCCCTGTCGGACATCATCCTCCGCGCCGCCCGCCTCTCCACCGCCCGCAAAGGCGTTTCGCTCACCTTCATTAAGAAGATGGTCGCCAGCGAGGGGCTACGACGTGGCGCGGAACAGCAGCCGCTTGAAGGCGGCTGTGGGGACTTTGGTCGATAAAGGATTGCTGCGGCGGGTCACGGGCAGCGGCGTCGCCGGTTCGTTCCGTATCAGCAGTAAGGAGCGAGCGGAGGGAAGCGGGAGGGCGGCCGGTAGAACCCGTCGTCGCCACTCTGGGAAGAGAAAGGGACCGAAGCGGGTGGTTAAATCCGTGACGCAGCGGTTGAAGAAACCGGGACGAGCCCGGGGAAAAGTGGAGGCGGCGGGCGCGGAGGCGGCCGGGGGTCCCGCGGAGGTGGAGGAGGGCGAGTGTTAGGAGCGTGGTGGATGGAGTGATGAAGGCTGAACCCAAAGGCTCTTTTAAGAGCCACCCCAGGGGGTTCAGGAGAGGAGCTGGTCACGGGCCCGCTCAATTTATCCTGTGCGCCGAAAATTGCAAGTAGTTTTGGATTTTATATATTTCTTTTTTACATTAATGACAGGCCGGGGGTGGTCGAGGCCCTTCTGGGGCCGGGGCAGGAGGGACACGAGGACCCGCCTCACCCTCCCCCGTGGCGCGGAGCGGGAATCGCCCCGTTGGCGGCATCGCGTCGCGCGTCTCCCCGCGTCCGGAAGGACCCGTTGGCGGCGGGAGCTCGGGCTCTTGTGCGGGAGGCGACGCCTCTCTCCGAGCGATGGGAGGTGGGTGCTGGTGTTCAACCCACTCGGCTGCCGGCACAATGAGGGGGACGTACTTGCCCCTAAAATCCTAAAAAAGGGGGAAATGGGAGAAAAAGGGGGTTGAGGGCCGCAGGGGCAGCGCGCAGCTGGGCTTCGCGCCTCGACTGGAAGGGGGAACCCCCCCACCGGGAGGCCACGTGTGACCCCCCCAGACCTGGATTTGTCCCGGGGTGGAGCTGGGGATGTGGTTAATTAGCACCTGGAGGTTAATTAAGGTGTTCAGGTAACACTTTTCCTTCCCTTTACCCTTTCGCCGCCGTTGTTTGATCTTCAGGGTTGGTCAGGATTAGTCGCGCTCTTGTCTGGAAACCTTTAGGGACTGCGGATGAGATGGGATTGGCTGCAGAATGCACACCCCACCCCCAAAAAAGGCAAAGAATCCCCCAAAAAGTTTGCAAAGGACCCACCCAGAAAAGCAAAGAATCCCCTCGAAAAGCAGAGATTCCCCCCTAATAAAAAAAAGAATCCCCACAAAAAAAATCCCCGCCAAAAAGCAAAGAATCCCCCCAAAAATTTTGCAAAGGATCCCCCAAAAAAGCAAAGACTTTTCTCCCTAAAAAGCAAAGAATCCGCCCAAAAAAGCTAAGAATCGCCCCCAAAAAGCAGCGATTCCCCTCTAAAAAAGCAAAGAATCCCCACAAAAAAGCAAATAAACCCCCCAAGAGAGCAGAGAATTCCCCCTAAAAAAGCAAAGACTGCCCCGAAAAAGCAAAGAACCCCCCAAAGCAAATGATTCCCCCCAAAAAGCAAAGAATCACCCCCAAAAAGCAAATAACGCCCTCAAAAGCAGAGAATCCCACTAAACAAGCCAATAATCCCCCTGAAAAAGCAAAGAATCCCCCCCAAAATGCAGAGAATCACCCCAAAAGCCACCTGGCTGCTTCCCCTTGGAAGCTTTGACGCTCCCACAACCCGGCCCAGGCACCGCGTCTTCGCTTTCACCCCCCCCCCCAAATATGAAAATATTTTAACCTTGTACCAATTTTTGGGGGTGGGGGGAGGGGGGAATGTGACACCTGATGGCCGTGGGGCGACTCTGTCACCCCACGGCTCCCGCTGGGTCCCCCAAAACGCTTCGGGGCGCGTTCCCTTGCCCGCAGTTGGCTTTAAAGATGTTTTATTTCCCCCCAAAAAAAACCCTTTTATTCCCCGGTTTTGCTGCCCCGTCCTCGTCTCCGTCCCCCACCAGATTTGGGGCTTGAGGGGGCAGAACCGTAACCGGTTCCTCATCGTGTGGCGCAATAACGCGCGGGGTTTTATTGCACAGCCTTTTTTTTTTGAGCATTCTTTTCCTCTCACTGACGTGAAATGGCCCCAAAATGGGGGCGGGGAAGGCGCAATCGGAGGGTGCAGGAGGCGTCGGAGCGCGCCGCGGCCCCGTCTGCGGGCGGGAGATCGGCCGCCCCCTCCCTCCCCCGCCCGATAAAAGCTGGCTTAGGCAGAGCCGGGACCGAGCTTTGGCCGAGCTTGTGCCAGAGAAAACGGAGACGGGGGAGAAAAACCCCGGGAGAAGTGACCGGTGGGGGGAAAAAAGAGCCGGAGGAACCCCAAAACGGCGCCAGCGCCGCCAAGGAGCGCCCCAAAAGGTTCGAGGGATGGGAAACCCTGGCGCTGCCGACTGGGTCGCGTCACCCTGCTGCCTTTTGGGGGGGAAAAGGGGATTTTGAGTGTGTTTCCCCCCCTAGTCCGTTGATAAGGGAAAGCGGGTTGTCCTTGCTTTGCCCGCGGGATCTTGTTGCGGATTTAAAGGTGCTTTGGGGTGGTTGGTCGTGGTTATTTGCTTCTTGTCCAGTGATCTGTTCGGGAAATTTGGGTGAGGCTCCGGGAAAATTTGGGTGAGGCTCCGGGAAAATTTGGTGAGGCTCCGGGAAAATTTGGGGTGAGACTCTGGGAGAATTTGGGTGAGACTCTGGGAAAATTTGAGTGAGACTCCGGGAGAATTTGGGTGGGACTCTGGGAAAATTTGGGTGAGAATCTGGGAAAATTTGGGTGAGACTCCGGGAGAATTTGGGTGGGACTCTGGGAAAATTTGGGTGAGAATCTGGGAAAATTTGGGTGAGACTCCGGGAGAATTTGGGTGAGACTCCGGGAGAATTTGAGTGAGACTCTGGGAGAATTTGGGTGAGACTCCGGGAGAATTTGGGTGAGACTCCGGGAGAATTTGGGTGAGACTCTGGGAAAATTTGGGTGAGACTCTGGGAAAATTTGGGTGAGAATCTGGGAAAATTTGGGTGAGACTCCAGGAGAATTTGAGTGAGACTCCGGGAAAATTTGAGTGAGACTCCGGGAAAATTTGGGTGAGACTCTGGGGGAATTTGGGTGAGACTCCGGGAAAACTTGGGTGAGAAACGGCCGGGCTCTGACTTTTATCTTAATTTAAGGGTGATTTTCCCACCTTTTCCCCCTTTTCCTCCCCCCGGCCGCTGCTTTCATTCCCCTCCCCGCAATTTTGCCAAGGAAAACGCACAGAAAAGATGCAACCTGGGGGTTATTCAACTGTTTTGGGGCGTTATTACTCATTCCCGGTGCCCTTTTCTGCTCATTTGCTCTCAAAACCCCGCGCCGGCTGGCGGGGGACGGATTCGAGGCCCTTTGACGTCAGCCCTTATCTCCCCCGGCCACGTTTTCCCGGGGGGCCAACGGCGAAATTCTCCACCTCTCGCAGGATTTCTCTGGACGTGAGGGTGTTGGCGTCACTTTATCTCTGATTTTAAGCATTTTTTTTTCCTCAAACCCAGTCGGATTTGTTCGCTCAAGAAATCAAGGAGGCGGGGATGGATTTGAGGCGGATTCATCCCTGAGCCTGCACAAGGAATGGGAATTTTGGGCTATAATCGCATCTACGAGGTAGATGGGTCCGTCCCAACATGCTTCTCGTGTTCCCCTTGTTATCAGGGAAAAACAGATTTAATCCGTCTCCGTGGGCCTTCCCAGAGATGAACCAAACTCCTCTGCAACGGCTGGAGGAAAAAAAAAATGGCATTTTCTTCCAAGTATTTTGATCAAATGCGGTGGTCGAACCCCTTTTCTGCCATAAAAAGGGGTGAGAAGCCAGGATTTGCGGGATAATAATTTGATTTTATTCCTTCTTTCCCTTTTTGGCGCCTCTAGCCGGGAGGAGACGCCGCCCTGGGCGCCATGGCTTTCCTGCTCAAACCACGCCCGTGGGATCTTGCCCCGGACTATGACGCAGTGAAAGAGTTTGCAGGTAACGGAGGCGGCGGGAGAGGAGCGAAGCACCAGTTCCCGCCGCTGTCGGGGCCGCAGCGAGCGAGAGGCCGTTGGAGCTGCGGATCCTCCGGCTCCACCCTCTGGCTCCCTGGCTCCTCTGCCTCTGGCCTCCTCCATCTCCAACCTCCATCTGGAGATCCTCCATCTCCAACCTCCATCTGGAGATCCTCCATCTCCAACCTCCATCTCTTGGCTCTTCCATCTCCAGCCTCCATCTGGAGATCCTCCATCTCCAACCTCCATCTCTTGGCTCTTCCATCTCCAACCTCCATCTGGAGATCCTCCATCTCTGACCTCCATCTCTTGGCTCCTCTATCTCCAACCTCAGCTGGAGATCCTCCATCTCTGACCTCCATCTCTTGGCTCCTCTATCTCCAACCTCAGCTGGAGATCCTCCATCTCTAACCTCCATCTTTTGGCTCCTCCATGTTCAACCTTTCCTGGAGATCCTCCATCTCTTGGCTCTTCCACCCCCAACTTCAACTGGAGATCCTCCATCTCCGACCTCCATCTCTTGGCTCTTCCATGTTCAACCTCAACTGGGGATCCTCCATCTCTGGAGATCCTCCATCTCCGACCTCCATCTCCAACCTCAACTGGAGATCCTCCATCTCCAACCTCCATCTTTTGGCTCTTCCACCTCCAACCGCAACTGGAGATCCTCCATCTCCAACCTCCATCTGGAGATCCTCCATCTCCAACCTCAACTGGAGATCCTCCATCTCCAACCTCCATCTCTTGGCTCCTCCATCTCCAACCTCAACTGGAGATACTCCATCTCCGACCTCCATCTCTTGGCTCCTCCATTTCCAACCTCAACTGGAGCTCCTCCATCTCTAACCTCCATCTTTTGTCTCTTCCATGTTCAGCCTTTCCTGGAGACCCTCCGTCTCTTGGCTCCTCCACCGCTCTCCGTTCCTCCTCACAAATTAACCCCCGAAGGGGATTTTCGGGGCGCGCCTCCCCTTACCCTCGCGTTCGCCTTCTGACGCCTTCTCCCGTTTCGCTCCCCAGTTGATGTGACCCTGGATCCGGCCACGGCGGGCCCGGAGGTGATCCTCTCCGAGGACCTCAAAGAGGCCTCCTGGGGCCAACCTGGACGCCGGTGGCCCGACGGTCCGGCCCGCTTCGACACGGATCCCTGCGTGCTGGGCAGCGAGGGCTTCGCCTCGGGCCGTCACTACTGGGAGGTGGAAGCCACTGGGCGCTTCTGGGCCGTCGGGGTGGCCCGCGAATCGCTTCGGAGGAAAGGTCGCATCCTCTTCAAGCCCGACGCCGAGATTTGGGGTCTGCAGAAGTACGACGAGCTCTGCGTGGCGCTCACGGCTCCTTCCAACACCGCCGTCCCGCTCCTTGCCGGCGAGATCGGCGTCTACCTGGACTACGAGGTCGGACAGGTCTCCTTCTACGCCGTCGGCGCCCGCCGACGCATCTTCACCTTCCCCGTGGCCTCCTTCCACGGAGAGAGGGTCTTCCCTTACTTCGGCGTCCTCCTCTCCACCGTGAGGCTGTGCCCCAAGGGCTGAGGCGCCGGCGGGGTCCCCCCGATGCCGGTTCTTCCACGGTGGTCGGAAAGGTCGAGTTTGGACGTCAATGTCCTCGACACTCCTCGACTCTTCGTTTTCCAGGTTTTGGGAGTCGTTTGCACCTCAGCTCCTGGCCTCCGTCTTGGGGGGTCCCGCCTCCATCTTGGGGGGCCCTGCCACCCGTCTTGGGGGGCCCTGCCTCCGTCTTGGTGGGCCCTGCCTCCGTCTTGGGGGGTCCCGCCTCCAACTTGGGGCATCCCGCCGCCATCTTGGGGGGTCCCGCCACCATCTTGGGCACTGCTACCTCCATCTTGGGGGGGTCCTGCCTCCATCTTGGGGGGGTCCTGCCTCCATCGTGGGGGGTCCTGCACCCGTCTTGGGGGGTCCCGCACCTGTCTTGGGGGGTCCCGCCTCCGTCTTGGTGGGCCCTGCCTCCGTCTTGGGGGGTCCCGCCTCCAACTTGGGGCATCCCGCCGCCATCTTGGGCACTGCTACCTCCATCATAGGGGCCCCGCCTCCATCTTGGGGGGGTCCTGCCTCCATTTTAGGGCATCCTGCCTCCATCTTGGGGGGCCCCGCCTCCATCTTGGGGGGTCCCGCCTCCATTTTAGGGCATCCTACCTCCATCTTGGGGGATCCCACCACCATCTTGGGCACTGCTACCTCCATCTTAGGGGCCCCGCCTCCATCTTGGGGGGTCCTGCCTCCATCTTGGGGGGTCCTGCCTCCATTTTAGGGCATCCCACCTCCGTCTTGGGGGGTCCTGCCTCCATCTTGGCGGTCCTGCCTCCATCTTGGGTGTCTCTGGTTTTTGGGTTATATCCCGGGGGTTTTGGGTCTGAGCTCGGGTGCTGCTCGTCTCATCTAAAAGCCGCCTGTCGCTAAATCCATCCAAAGCTCGTTAGCGGGAGCTGGGCTTCGCCGAGCTCATTTTGAGCTAAAAACTTGGCTTTTTCTCCCAAACTCGGCCCCCTTGAAAAGTTTCTGACGTCGTTCCCCGGTTCTGCCCCAAATTAAATGAAAAAACCCTCCATTTTTGCCGCCGTTGTGTTGATACCCGCCGTGACCCCCGTGTTCTGCCCTCCCCTGCGCTCAGGCTGGGGTCCCCCAACCCCTCCTCGGTCCTTGGGAACCCCCAAAACCCCCCCACGGGGCACCCAACCCCTCCTCGGTCCTTGGGAACCCCCAAAACCCCCCCACGGGGCACCCAACCCCTCCTCGGCCCTTGGGAACCCCCAAACCCCCCCCACGGGGCCCCCAACCCCTCCTCGGTCCTTGGGAACCCCCAAAACCCCCCCACGGGGCACCCAACCCCTCCTCGGCCCTTGGGAACCCCCAAACCCCCCCCACGGGGCCCCCAACCCCTCCTCGGTCCTTGGGAACACCCAAACCCCCCCCACGGGGCCCCCAACCCCTCCTCGGTCCTTGGGAACCCCCAAAACCCCCCCACGGGGCACCCAAGCCCTCCTCGGTTCTTGGGAACCCCCAAAACCCCCCCACGGGGCACCCAAGCCCTCCTCGGTCCTTGGGAACCCCCAAAACCCCCCCACGGGGGACCCCAACCCCTCCTCGGTCCTTGGGAACCCCCAAAACCCCCCCACGGGGGACCCCAACCCCTCCTTGGTCCTTTGGGGGCTCCCAAAACCTGCCATGGAGGACCCCAAACCCTCCTTGGGCCTTTGGGCGCCCCCAAAACCTCCCCACAGGGGACCCCAAGGGCTGCCCTGGACCCCCAACCCCTCCTTGGGGCTCCCCAAACCCCTTCACAGGGTACCCCAACCCCTTTGTCCCTTGGGGATCCCCAAACCCACCCCCCACCCCCCCCATAGGGGACCCCGAAGTCTACGCTGGACCCTCCAACCTCTCCTTGGTCTTTTGGGGACCCTAAACCCCCCCAAAAGAGACCCCAAAGGCTGCTCTAGGCCCCCAACCCCTCTTTGGAGACCCCCAAAACTCCTCATAGGGGACTTGAAACCTTCCTTGGTCGCTTGGGGACCCCCAAAACACCCCACAGGGGACCCCAAAGGCTGCCCTGGGACCCCCCCAACCCCTCCTTGGTTTTTGGGGGACCCCCACCCCGCGCCCCCACATGGGTGTTATTCGCCGGCGCAGGATGCGGCTCCGGTGTTGCGGATCCCGGGGTGCTGCTCCCCAGGCCCCGCCCCCCAGGCCCCGCCCCCCGGCCCAGGCCCCGCCCCCCGGCCCCGCAGCTTCTTTCGGCTCGGCCGCCGTCTCGTCCGGAGCCCCCCGGCCTCCCCCGGGGCACCCATGGGTGCTGCTGGCGGCGTGGGTGGTCCCCGCCACCTCCCCCCCCCCCCCCCCGGCAGGTGAGTGGGGGGCGGCGGGGGCGGGAGGGGGTGGCTGGGAACCGTGAATGAAGCTTGAATGAAACTTGAATGAAACTTTCTCTGTCCGTGCCCCCCCCCTCCCCGCGATTCGCCCCCCTGCACCCGGCGCTTTTTTGGGGGGGTTTCACGCTTTCCCACCCCCCCGCCCCGATTCCCGGGGCGTGGGGTGGGGGATGGGTGGGTTTGCAACCCCCCGCCCCCATCGCCTCAGGTGACGTTACAGATTTCATCTCCCTCCTCCCTGCGGCCCGGCCCGACGTCACCGATGACGTCACCAGCCCCAGCGACGTCACCGGCGCAACGTTTCAACTGCAAAAACACACCAGCAGCGCGTGGTTTAACCCCTCCTTCCTTTTTAAGCCTAAACCCTCTCTTTTTCTTTTTTTTTAGCCTAAGCCCCGCCCCCGCCGTGCTGTGTAAGCCTAAGACCCCCATTTTTGCTGTTTAAGCCTAAGCCCTCCCCCCATTTTTGCCGTTTAAGCCTAAGACCCCCATTTTTGCTGTTTAAGCCTAAGCCCTCCCCCCATTTTTGCCGTTTAAGCCTAAGACCCCCATTTTTGCTGTTTAAGCCTAAGCCCCCCCCAGTATTGCCGTTTAAGCCTAAGCCCCCCCCATTTTTGCCATTTAAGCCTAAGACCCCCATTTTTGCCGTTTAAGCCTAAGCCCTCCCCCCATTTTTGCCGTTTAAGCCTAAGCCCCCCCCATTTTTGCCGTTTGAGCCTAAGCCCCCCGCATTTTTGCCGTTTAAGCCTAAGGCCGCCCCATTTTTGCCATTTAAGCCTAAGCACCCCCCCATTTTTGCCGTTTAAGCCTTAGCCCCCCGCATTTTTGCCGTTTAAACCTAAAGCCCCTGCATTTTTGCCGTTTAAGCCTAAGCCCTCCCCCCATTTTTGCCGTTTAAGCCTAAGCCCCCTATTTTTGCCGTTTAAGCCTAAGCCCCCCGCATTTTTGCCGTTTAAGCCTAAGCCCTCCCCCCATTTTTGCCGTTTAAGCCTAAGACCCCCATTTTTGCTGTTTAAGCCTAAGCCCACCCCCCATTTTTGCCGTTTAAGCCTAAGCCCTCCCCCCATTTTTGCCGTTTAAGCCTAAGACCCCCATTTTTGCTGTTTAAGCCTAAGCCCACCCCCCACTTTTGCCGTTTAAGCCTAAGACCCCCATTTTTGCTGTTTAAGCCTAAGCCCCCCGCATTTTTGCCGTTTAAGCCTAAGCCCCCCCATTTTTGCCGTTTAGGCCTAAGCCCCCCGCATTTTTGCCATTTAAGCCTAAGGCCGCCCCATTTTTGCCATTTAAGCCTAAGGCCGCCCCATTTTTGCCGTTTAAGCCTAAGCCCTCCCCCCATTTTTGCCGTTTAAGCCTAAGCCCCCCCATTTTTGCCGTTTAAGCCTAAGCCCTCCCCCCGTTTTTGCCGTTTAAGCCTCAGCCCCCCCATTTTTGCCGTTTAAGCCTAAGCCCCCCCTTTTTTAAGCCGTGGCCATCTCTGGACCCCCCCGAGCTGCGCCTTAGAGCAGGGCCAGCGACGGCCGCGGGGGGGCGCCGGGTGCCCGGTCGCTGCCTCCGGCAAGAAACCCCTAAATCCCGGCGCCCGCCAAAGGTTAAAGGTTCCGTTCGCACGATTTTAGGTTTTTAGGGTCCGTTTTAGGCGGGTTTGTTTCTTTTGGTGGGTTTATTTCTTTGGGTGGGTTTGGGGGGGGGGTTAGTTCTCTTGGGTGGGTGTGGGGAGGTTTTAGTTCTTTGGGTGGGTTTTAGGGGGGGTTTAGGGGGGCTTTAGTTCTTTGGGTGGGTTTTGGGGGGGGTTTAGAGGGGGTTTAGTTCTTTGGGTGGGTTTGGGGGGATTTGAGGGGCGGTTTAGTTCTTTGGGGGGTTTTTGGGGGGGGTTTTAGGGGGTTTTAGTTCTTTGGGGGGTTTTAGGGGCGGTTTAGTTCTTTGGGGGGTTTTAGGGGGTTTTAGTTCTTCGGGGGTGTTAGTTCTTTGGGGTTTTTTGGGGGGGTTAGTTCTTTGGATAGGTTTTGGGTGTTTCTTTTTGGGGGTTTTAGGGGTTTAGCTCTTTGGGTGGTTCTGGGGGGGTTAGTTCGTTTGAGGGGGCTAGTTGTTTGGGGGGTTGGGGGAATTTAGTTTTTGGGGGGTTTTAGGGGGGATTGGTTGTTTTGGGTGGGCTTTAAGGGGGTTTTAGTTCTTTTGGGTGGGTTTTAGGGGGGGTTCTTTTGGAGGGTTTTAGGCGGGATTAGTTCTTTATGTGGTTTTGGTGGGGTTAGTTCATTGGGGGGGTTAGTTCTTTGGTGGGGTTTGGGGGAGTTTTGGGGGGAGTTTAGTTTTTGGGGAGTTTTAGGGGGGATTAGTTCTTTTGGGTGGGCTTTAAGGGGATTTGAGTTCTTTGGGGGACTTTTAGGGGGGCTTAGTTCTCCTGGGTGGGGTTTTAGGGGGAGGCTTAGTTCTCCTGGGGGGGGGTTTAGGGGGGAGCTTAGTTTTCCTGGGGCAGGTTTTAGGGAGGGGCTTAGTTCTCTTGGGGAGAGTGTTGGTTCTCTTGGGGGGGGGCTTGGGGGGGGGGTTTGGTTCTCTTGGGGGGGTTTAGGGGGGGTTTGGTTCTCTTTGGTGGGTTTTAGGGGTTTTTTTGGTTCTTTTGGTGTTTAATTATTTTTTTTAATCCTTTTAGGTTTTTATTTAAGAAGCCCCCAGCCCATCTGGGTCCGCGGGAGCCGCTCAGCCCTGCAGGGACCAGCAGAGCCTCAAAGGCAGCCTTGATGCGAGCAGCACCCCCGGCCCCAGGCGACGAGCTCAGGACCCTGGCGACCTCCTACCCCACGTCTCGCGAAGCCACTAAGAAAACTTGGAAAATTTCACTGCGACTCACCCAAACCTCGCTTTTAGGAGAGAAATTGGACAAACGGCGGGAAGCCTTTACAAAAATAATCTGCTTTTTGGCCGCTCGAGGAGTTCCGCGGTGCTAAAAGACGCTCCAGGCTGGGAACCCCTCACGCGTCACCCTCCTCAAGCAGGTTTTTTTTCCCCCCCTGTTGATGTGCAAAAACTGGGAAAACCCTAAAATAACAGGAAATGGCATTTAATGAAGCGTTTTGATGGAAGGAGGTGATTAAGGGCGGCCCCAGAAGAGGTTCGTTGACCAAAGATGAGTTTTTCTGGCGTGTCGTTGTCACAAACGGGAATAACGTGGTGCAGAAAACGCCTCAAAAGCCTCAGCCGCGAGGGCGGGTTCGGCAGGGCCTGGTGCAACGAGATGGAAACGGAGAGAAATCGCAAAAGGCCTTAAAAAAAGGCAAAATTTTGCCTAGGCGGTCGTCGATTTGTTTGGAAATTTCTGGGAAAAGAAGAAATCCCTCACGTGGTGTTTTTGTTGCAGCTGTTCCGCCCCTGTCAGATGGATCCCGCGGGCTCAAGGCCTGCGGAAAACCACCCCCCCCCCCCCAAAAAAAAAGGTAGGTTTTTAAATTGCTTTTTTCCTCAAAGAAGCCAATAAATGCTCAGTATTTCCTCATTAACAGCAGAGATTTAACTCTAGGTCTTTGCCTATTCCTAGAATATCTGTATTAGAGATAATTCTAGGCCTTGTTCTTTCTTATTTTTCCAGTGTTTCACCTTAAACAGTGGGAAGGGGCACGTACAAGCGAGCGAAGTCACCTCAGCTGAAAGCTCGAGCTCGCAAATGAACGTCCCATTTTGCAACTCCTTTGCAGGCACAGCGGGTCTGAAAAGCACCCAAAAAAAGAGCCCGAATTTGAGTGCGAGTGGACGCGCTGACCCGAACGCAGCGCTGTGAGGTCCCGCGCTGCAACAGGTGGCCGAGGAGGCCACCAGCCCCCGGGCTTGTGTCAGCCCTGGTGTGGCCAGCAGGAGCCGGGCAGGGATGGGGCCCCTGTGCTCGGCCCTGGGGAGGCCCCACCTCGAATGCTGGGCTCAGGATTGGGCCCCTCGGGACAAGAAGGGCCTTGAGGGGCTGGAGCGTGTCCAGAGAAGGGCAGCGGGGCTGGGGCAGGGTCTGGAGCGCAAGTGTGCTGGGGGGCGGCTGAGGGGGCTGGGGGGGTTTAGCCTGGAGAAGAGGGGGCTGAGGGGAGCCCTTCTCGCTCTCTGCAGCTGCCTGAGAGGGGCTGGAGTGAGGGGGGGGTCGGTCTCTGCTCCCAAGTCACCAGTGACGGGACGAGAGGGAACGGCCCCAAGCTGTGCCAAGGGAGGTTTAGGTTGGAGATTGGGAACAATTTCTTCACCAAAAGTGTTGTCAGGCCCTGGCAGAGGCTGCCCCGAGAGGTGGGGGAGTCACCGTCCCTGGGGGGGTTCAAACACCGCGCAGACGCGGCACTTGACATGGTTGAGGAGGCCTTGGAGGGGTTGGGTTGAGGTTGGACTTGATGATCCTCGAGGTCTTTTCCAACCTTAATGATTCTGTGATACTATGAATTCCCCTCATTTCGGCTGCAAGAAGCGGTTGGATTGAGGAGAAAGTCGATTTTGAGCTGCAATATTTGAAGCATGTAATACTACTACTACTCATAACAACATGATTGATAGTGCTTTACTGCAGGTTAAATTTGGCTCAGGTTTCCAGCACTGATTATTGCTAAATCATTTATTGTTTCTCTGATACTACTATCGGGCCATCTCGCCCCATAAAAATCTTGCATTCAGCTCAAGGGCGCGTGAAAAACCCTCAAAAATACTCATTGTGGTTGTTGCCAAGCATACGTGATGCTTAAAAAAAATTAGCTGATGGTTCTTTTCCTAGGGGGAGGACGGAGCGGGAGGAGGAAAGGTTTCCTTGAAGTCTGGGATAAACCCTGTTGATCCCAGGAGATGACGGAGCTGCCGACCCCATGAGACACCCATAATCCTGCCCCCCAGAACCCCTCACTTCGGTGGGACGACGGTGGTAAAAGAGGAGCAAGCAAAGGGTTTCGTCGGTCCTGGGGAAAAGCAGGAGCCTTTACACGTTACCGCTAAATACTGCTGAAAATCCAAGCGCTGCTGAAATTCTTCTCACCTCACGTCTGTACTTCGCCGATGGTCGTCGAGTTGAGACGCTGGTCAAAAAAAAAAGGCCTTTCCTGGACGTGGTTGTGCAAACCACTTTCATCAGTTTTCATCAAGAGGAAGTGCCCGAAAGTCTTCCCTGGGGACAGCGTCACACGAGAACATGCAAAATCTTGTTTTTTACTCCTTGTTTTCTTTAAAAAAAGGGAAAACCTTGCTGGCTTTTCCCTCTGACCTCACCGGCACGTGAAGGTGAAGATGTCGCCTCCTCTCTCCAACCTTGACTTGGACCCTCCCCAATCCTGCCCCACCGTCCCACCCCCTGGGTGGGCGAATAATCCGCTTTTTGATGCGTGGAAGTCCCTCCGCCTTCCTCCTGCGCTCGATCCAGAGCCGCATATGGTCACGGGTTGGCTCGGTCTCTTTGCAACTTGAGGTTCCCGATGACGAGAGCAGCAAATCATCGGAGGTCTCGCAAGCGTGGTCCATCCTCGCAGCGTTTCCGCCTGCTCGTAAGGTGTCGGGGGGCGGCTTTGCTCAGCCAACTGAGCCTGAAGTTGTCGCTTTAACCCCACAAAAAGTGGGGAAAAAAAGGCTAAAATCCGATGGCGTTCGCCCGTTTTGCTGGTCAAGCCGTGCAAGGCTGCGGACGTCTCACTAAGCTTCACCCTCCAGACGCCCTCCCCGGGGTCACAGGTACGGCTGCGGCTTTTCTCTCGCTCTGACATTTAATTGTAGCGGGTTTTAATGAGTCATTGCCAGGCGTGAACTGCGGAGGTGCTGGGAGAAACCACCACGTAGTTTTTCCCTGTTCATGTGACAAATTTGTTGGGGCAAATACAGACGTGTGATAATTTTGGTTCTTATTTTTAGCAATAGGGATTATTTTTCCCCTGAGTTTGATTTCTGTGCGGGGGTTTGGGGTTTTTTTTTTGAGGTTTTCCTTTGTTTCCTTATCGCACGCCGGGTCTTTGCGTTTGAGGAGCGCTCCCCGCAGCCTCGTAGGAACTGATGCAAAGGTTTTGAGCCCGTCTCGTCCTGTTGCCTTTGCTCGGGCTCTGCAGCTCGGGCTTGTTGCAAACCCAGGCCCTCTCGGTGCTGCAGCGGGAGGAGCTGAGCCCGTTGTCGTTCAGGTGAGCGCAGAGGCCGCTGCCGGGGATCTGAAACCTGGAAGGACAGATGAGACAAACCTGCCTCAGGTGGGGGTCAGCAGGGAAAAGGAGAAAAAAAATCACACGTTGGCTTTTTCCCCCCCCTCTTTGGGCCTCGTGGGCACCAATATATCGATATTGATACCGAATTATTTCTATTTTGGCAGCAGTACGGGTTGGCTGTAAGAAACCTGATGCTTTACAAGGAAAATTAAAAAAAAAAATTAAAAATAAGAATCTCACAGTCCCCACCAAACGCACCGCTTCCACTTCTCAATTCAAAGGGGAAAAACAAAGACCGGTTCTGGATGCAACGTTGCCTTTCCCAGACACCATCGTCCCGTTGCTACCTCTGGATCCACCTTGAGTGCCAGAAAAGCACCTTTTGGGGCTGAAGAAACACCAACCAATGACGTAACGATGAAAACCCCAGACTCACAGGTGAGATAAATGTGAGTTGTTCACCCATTTCCATGGTTGCTCCTCGTCTTCCCGGGAAAGGCCGATCCAATGCTCTGATTTGCCTTTGTATCTCATCACGAAGCTCTGACAAAGAGGAAGGAGAAAGGTTTTATGGCAGGTCACGGGGCTTTGGGGCATCTCCAGCAGGTCGCCATCCTCAGAAACCTCCTCCCAACCAATCATCTACGTTTTACCAGTTGCTCGTGTTCCTTTAAGGCTCCTTCGGTGCTTGAACCTTTCAATCTACTACTGAAAAGTGTAACCGTTAAGGTGAGACTTTCATTATTACGTAGGAGTGGGGCTTTTTGGGGGGTTTTGCTGTAGTTGTTGACTCAGTTGGCTTCGGTGAGAGATTTGAGGAGCCCAATGATGACTTAGGATCACAGAATCGTTAAGGTTGGGAAAGACCTCGAGGATCATCAAGTCCAACCGTCAACCCAACGCTACCACGGCTCCTAAACCATGCCCTGAAGTGCCGCGTCTGCGCAGTGTTTGAACCCCCCCCAGGGACGGTGACTCCCCCACCTCTCGGGGCAGCCTCTGCCAGGGCCTGACAACACTTTTGGTGAAGAAATTGTTCCCAATCTCCAACCTAAACCTCCCCTGGCGCAGCTTGGGGCCGTTCCCTCTCGTCCCGTCACTGGTGACTTGGGAGCAGAGACCGACCCCCCCCTCACTCCAGCCCCTCTCAGGCAGCTGCAGAGAGCGAGAAGGGCTCCCCTCAGCCCCCTCTTCTCCAGGCTAAACCCCCCCAGCCCCCCCAGCTGCCCCCCAGCACACTTGTGCTCCAGACCCTGCCCCAGCCCCGCTGCCCTTCTCTGGACACGCTCCAGCCCCTCCAGGCCCTTCTTGTCCCCAGGGGCCCAAACCTGAGCCCAGCATTCGAGGTGGGGCCTCCCCAGGGCCGAGCACAGGGGCCCCATCCCTGCCCGGCTCCTGCTGGCCACACCAGGGCTGACACAAGCCCGGGGGCTGGTGGCCTCCTTGGCCACCTGGGCACTGCTGGCTCATGCCCAGCCGGCTGTCAGCCAGCACCCCCGGGGCCTTCTCCGCCGGGCACTTCCCAGCCCCTCTGCCCCAAGGCTGGAGCGTTGCCTGGGGTTGGTGCGACCCAAGGGCAGGGCCCGGCACTGGGCCTTGTTAAACCTCACCCAGCTGAGCTCAGCCCTTCAATCCAGCCTGTCCAGGTCCCTCTGCAGAGCTTTCCCCTCAAGAAAACCATTTTCCCCATGTCCTCACCCCAGATCTCTAAGGAAGAGCCTGCAAGAGCAGTCAGAGAAACCAAAAGGCGGGAAATACATCGGTGGTTTTTCTTACCCCCCCTGCTAAGCGTGGCCTCGTGTCTCCTTACCAAGTCCTCCGTGCTGTCGAGCGTGGCCAAGGAAGCACCAAGGGCCGAGCAGTTGTCCTGGCTGGACGTCCAGTTCCCCTCAGCCTCCGAAAAATAGTAGCATTTTCCTCTGTACCCGATCCAGTCAAACGGACACCGAAAACAGGGTTGGGGACGAGGCTGAAAAGCCTGCACTGTCATCGATAGAGCAACAGGGTTAAGGAGCAGCACCTTCCCCTTGAGTCTCTGGGGTGGGGATGGTCATCCTCCACCCCGTGGCCTCCAGAAGTCTTGCATCTGCCTCAGTGGTGAGAGAAATTAAGAGAGAAAGAAAAAGGAAGACACCAAGAGAACTCTTGGGTGGGTTGGAGGGAGAAAACGAGCTCAAATCACGGCCCGGCTTGTGGCGTCGGACCAGAAATGTGGATGTGGCCTTCAAAGGGAAAAAAACAGGGTGGTGGCCTTCAAAAGACGCAAGTTTTAAGAGGATTTCCAGAGCAGCCCTATCCCTAAGCGCACCCTCGGGCATTGCTATCCATCATTAATGCCAAAGCAGTGACGGGCAACGGAGAGAGAAGAAGTTCTCTTATTCCTGTAGGCTTCCTGGCGTGGTGGGACTCGTGCTGACATCTCCTGCTGCTCGGGCAAGTGGCAGAAAAACATCCCCTTCTTTGAGGGGAAAAGAAAACAACCCACCTTTGGGAAAGCTCAGGTGACCGTACCCGCGAAACGGCTCTTTCTGTTGGTTTTTAAGGGCTTCTGGGTGACATCAGCTCCGACGCGGATGAGATGGGTTTGGTCTTCAGCAGAAAGGCTTCTCTGCCCATTGGAACGTCCCCCTCGTGGAGAGGACAACCTCCTGCGTCTTCCCCGCGAGCGCGGAGGGGCATCTGGCGCACGCGCGACGACCCGAAGTACCCCGGAGATGTTCCCCGTGAGACGAAAAACCTCGATACCCACCTGCGAAAGTGACGGCCGTGACGAGCAGAGCTACGAACAGCACCGCCATCGTCGCCTGACAGGCAACGCGCGCCTCCGGCTCCATCTCGAGGCTGTAACCTGCAGGAGGAGAGACCTTCGGCGTCCTTGGGGGGGGCACCAAGGGGAGCAACGCGCTCCGGGTCCAGGCTCTTGGCCCAAACGATGTCTTTTTTCCCCCTCTTGCTTGAGGATGAAGAGGGCTTTTCAGGGCACCTCCCCGTGTCGGGCCATCGTGGAGAGCAGCGAGCCCCGCGTCTGAGCACGCGGGTGACGCTCGCCAACGGCATCTTTGGGAAGAGTTTTCCGAAAGGACCGGCATCGTTTGGTGCCCGAAAGACGAGAGGTTGGTCCCTTCCCCAAGCCAGGTGGATTTGGGGGGGAGAAATATCAAAAGCTGCTTCTCCACGTGGGGTAAAATTATATTTATTTGGGTTTTTTTTACTTTTTATTTTACTTTTAAGCTTCAGCCTCTTTGCCGCCATCCATCACATGACCTGAATGTCATGGGGCGAACCCTCCTCGCCCTTCTTCATTCCCCCCTCCCCCTGCAAAAATAGTATTAAAGAGTCTGTCAGAAACCCAATATGCCAAATAAATAATAAGAGCCACAAATCAAATTTAAAAAAAGAGCTGCAAATCAGGTTAAAAAAGACAAAAGGAGCCACCAATCCGGTTAAAAAAGACAAAAAGAGCCGCAAATCTGGTTATAAATGACAAAAGGAGCCGCCAATCCGGTTAAAAAAAACAAAAAGAGCCGCAAATCCGGTTAAAAATGACAAAAAGAGCCGCCAATCCGGTTAAAAAGACAAAAAGAGCCGCAAATCTGGTTATAAAAAGACAAAAAGAGCCGCAAATCCGGTTAAAAAAGACAAAAAGAGCCACAAATCTGGTTGTAAAAAGACAAAAAGAGCCGCAAATCCGGTTAAAAAAGACAAAAAGAGCCGCAAATCTGGTTATAAAAAGACAAAAAGAGCCGCAAATCTGGTTATAAAAAGACAAAAAGAGCCGCAAATCCGGTTAAAAAAGACAAAAAGAGCCGCAAATCCGGTTAAAAAAGACAAAAAGAGCCGCCAATCCGGTTAAAAAAGACAAAAAGAGCCGCCAATCCGGTTAAAAAAGACAAAAGGAGCCGCAAATCCGGTTAAAAAAGAAAAAAATAGCTGCAAATCTGGTTAAAAAAGACAGAAAAGAGCTGCAAATCTGATTATAAAAAGACAAAAGGAGCTGCAAATCAAGTTAAAAAACCCCGTTCCTCAAGAACTTAGTTCCTGGCTGGGTTGAGAGGCGATGATGGAAAAGACCCAAAAAGCCCCTTTTCTACCTTATTGTGCACCAAGAGGATGATGGAGGCGGGAGGAAGGGTCAGAACCAACCAGGGCGGTGTTGAAGGGAAGGCAGAGATTAGGAAATGCTTAGTTGCATCTAAACCTGCCTTAAAGCCCCAACTTATTTTTTTGGGGGGGGATCTTTTAATGTTGCCGCTCTTCAAAAGGTTCTTCTCATTCAGAATAAACCAGAAATTTGGAATCTTGGGGGGGAGGGAAACAAAGACCCGAAAGAAACAGTGTCTCAGGTGCCTCGGGGGGGATTAATCACGGACGAGAATAACCCGACGTGCCTGAAACGAGGCCGTTTCAAGCAAAAATTCCGTCTGCTGAGCGACAAAAAATTTCCCCTGAGGGAAGTGCTAGCAAAAGCTTCTTTTCCCCCCGCCCTCATCAACCTCAGCTGATTTTTCTCAAATTTTGGAAGTATTAAAAAAGAAGAAAACCCCCCCCGGCGATTATTCACGTCGTCGCTCTACCGTTACCTGCTCGTTTGCGCCTTTCTGCGCCCAAAAATCCGGAATAATCCCTCGTTTCCTTCATTTTGGGGCTCCCGCCTCACCTGCCGAGCGAAGTTTCACCTGCCGCAGGTGTGACGAAGGCTGTCGGTCCTCAGCCTCCCCGTCGGATTCTTCGGGGCGGGGGCGTCAGCGAGGCGACGACCCGTGGCGGGAAAATGTTTCTACCCCTAAAAAGTTAATTTTCATTCATTATTTTTTTGTGTGTGGGGTCTGTAAATCCTCCAGCCACTGGCTCGAAATAGCGGCGGGCGCCACAAAGGGTGACGTCAGGGCAAGAAAAGAAATGCCGTGAGTTCCTGGGGGTGAGAATTGATTTCCCTCGGTGGAAATTAGCGAGACGAGAAAGGAGGTGGAGGGTGGTTTTTGTTTTTGAAGCTGCTGTGTTTCATCAAAACCATCTTGTGTTTTAAGCGCAGCAGTGGTTTGTAAGAGGATGTTGGGTTTTCTCCCCTCAGTTAAAATTTTCTCTCCCTAAAGTTTTCTCCCAATTTAAAAGTTCTCCCCACAATTTAGAATTTCTCCACAGAATTTAAAATTTATCCCCACAATTTAGAATTTCTCCACAGAATTTAAAATTTATCCCCACAATTTAGAATTTCTCCACAGAATTTAAAATTTATCCCCACAATTTAGAATTTCTCCACAGAATTTAAAATTTACCCCCACAATTTAGAATGTATCCCCATGATTTAAAATTTATCCCCACGATTTAAAATTTATCCCCAGAATTTAAAATTTATCCCCACAATTAAATTTTTATCCCCACAATCACAGTTTTATCCCCATAACTAAAGTTTTCTCCCCCCCAGTTAAGGTTTCTCCCCCCAATTAAAATTTTCTCCCAATTCCAGTTTTCTCCCCACAATTAAAGTTTTCTCCCCGTAATTGAAGTTTTTCCCCCATGATCAAACTTTTCTCCCCCCCAATTAAAATTTTCTCCCCGCAATTAAAAATTTTCTTCCCACAATAAAAATTTTCCCCCCACAATTAAAGTTTTCTTCCCCCAATAAAAATTTTTCCCCCAATAAAAGTTTTCTCCCCACAAGTCAAATTTTCTCCCCGCAATTAAAATTTTCTCCCAACAATTTATCCCCAGTTAAAGTTACCTCCCCCACAATCAAACTTTTTCCCCACAATTAAAGTTTCCTTCCCCCAATTAAAAGTTTCTGCCCATAATAAAAAATTTCTCCCTGCAATTAAAAATCTCTCCCTGCAATAAAAATTTTCTTCCCCCAATTAAAAATTTCTCCCCAATTAAAAATTTCTCCCCCAATTAAAATCCAAGGCGCGCCCCCCCAGCCCCCCTCACCCGGCTCCGGCGGGAGCAGGCCGGCGGCGGAGGCGCACCCGTCTCCGCCCGAGAGAATCGCGAAACAGAAAATATGAGGAAAAAAAAACCAAAAACCCCCAAAAAGCGATAATTTTGTGTTTGCGTCGGGGTTTTATATTGTTTTTCCCGCGGGGGTTTTCAGGGGGATCCTCCAGGGCGGACGGGGAAGGGGCTGCCTGACCGCGGGCATCAACGGCAGCGGGTTCCCTCCCACCCCGCCCCCTCCTTGCTTTTTCCTGCATTTCTCGAGATTTTGGGTCGCTTTGCGTTTGGGGAGGGCAGACCATCAGAAATGCTGATTTTCGGGGGGGGGGCGGGAGGGGCAAGCGCTGCCGGGGGTGTCGGGGACGCCGCGAGGCCGAGGTGCCACGAGCTGGTTCCCTCCAGCCCCTTTTATGGTTTGGTTTTTTTTTTAAATATAAAAATACCATTTTTCCCCCCCCCTCTCCTGCCAACCGACCTCGGCCTCCCCGCGCCCCCATCCCTCCCCCACCCCCGCCAGCGTCATCGTCGAGCGAATGCGTCCAACGGGGGAAAAAACTACAGAAAAAAGTGTTGTTGCAATGAAGCTTTACCCAAAAAAACCTCTTTTTTTTTTTTTCTCTCTTTTTTTCCCCCCCCTGAAGCCGGCGCCGCCGGGCTCTGGGCGCGCAGGAAGGGCGAAGCGTGGAAACAGCTCGCCACAAAAACTTTCCGTGAAGCGACAAAGGCTGTAGGTGGGGAAAAAAAAAACAAAACCAAACCCCAAAAACATAGAATTTAAAGAAAAAACAACAACAAAAAAAAGAAATCCAGAGAACGGACCCCGAGGCCGGGCTTCGCCTGGACGGCGCTGGCTGCTGCGTGCAGTGGGCGGCGCGCCTGAATTAGAGTAAAACAGAGTAAACGTAAAGCAAAATAGAGTAGAATAAAGTGAATTAAAGTAAAATAGATTAAAATAAAAGTAAAAGAAAGTGAATTAAAGTAAAATGGAGTAAAATAAGGGTAAAATAAAGTGAATTAAAGTGAAATTAAAGAGAAATAGAGTAAAATGAAGTGAATTAAAGTAAAACGGAGTAAAATAAGGGTAAAATAAAGTGAATTAAAGTGAAATGGAGTAAAATGAAGTGAATTAAAGTGAAATGGAGTAAAATAAGGGTAAAATAAAAATTAAAGTGAAATGGAGTAAAATAAGGGTAAAATAAAGTGAATTAAAGTGAAATGGAGTAAAATAAGGGTGAATTAAAGTGAAATAGAGTAAAATAAGGGTAAAATAAAGTGAATTAAAGTAAAATGGAGTAAAATAAAGTAATTGGAGTAAAATAAAGTAATTAAAGTAAAAGACTAAAATAAAGTAAAATTAAAGCAAAACGGAGTAAAATAAAGTAAAATAGAGTAGAATAAAGGAAATAAAGTAAAATAAGTAAAATAAAGTAAACGAAGTGAAATAAAGTAAAAGTAAAATAGAGTGAAATAAATAAAGTAAAATTAAAGAAAAATAGAGTAAAAGAAAGTAAATAAAATAAGGGAAATAAAAGTAAAATAGTAAGATAAAGTAAAATAGAGTAAATAAAGTAAAATTAAAGTAAAATATAGAGTAAAATAAAGTAAATAAAGTAATGTAAATAAAATAAAATAGAGTAAAACAAGTAAATATGATAAATAAAGTAAATAAAATTACAATAAAGTCACTAACTAGAACCCGTAGGCCCGGCCAAGGCCAGGGGAGCGTGGGGCGGGGCGGGGCAGGGCGGGGCTCTGCCCCCCCGGCCCCTCCCTGCCCCTCCCTGCCCCCATCCCGGCCGGGGCCGCCCCACCCCCAGCCCTCGGCAGCCAATATTTCGGGGGAGAAACCCCAAATATCGCCAGTCTTCCGGCGGTGCCGAGCCGGGCCCTGGCGCGCTTCCGCCTGACCCTCGGAAACCTTATTTTAAAGCTTCTTAAATTCTTCTTTTTCCCCCCATTTCTGCCCGTTTCCCTGGCCCTGGGTCGCACAGCTGTTCCCAGATGTGCTTCTGGCCTGGAGGCCGCCCGCCCCCTCGCCGGCCTCCCTTCACAGCGGGAGGCTGTAGGATAGAGATTAATTCGGGGTGGGTTTTTGGGCCTTTTTGTTTTGTTGTGTTTTTTTTTTTTAAGAGATCAAAGGCCCAGATACGGCGTTTCCTGGGGCCGGCGGCAGGTGCGGGCAGGGCGGTCACAGCGCCGGCGGCCGCCCCAGAGCGCCCTCGCGACGCGCCCGCGCCGGCCATGGCGGCGGAGGTGCTTTACGCCGACCTAAGGCTTCCCGGGGCCCGCTCTCCTCCCGCCGGGAGGCGGCACGGTAAGGGCGGGCCCGGGGCGAACGGCGCTTGCTTCACGTTCGCGTGCTTTCGGGAGAATAGCCTGCGTTTCCTTGTGTTGGGGGGAATTTGGGGTTTCCTTCTGCTGGGGGGAATTTGGGGTTTCCTTCTGCTGGGGGGAATTTGGGGTTTCCTTCTGCTGGGGGGAATTTGGGGTTTCCTTCTGTTGGGGGGAATTTGGGGTTTCCTTCTGTTGGGGAGAATTTTTTGGGTTTCCTTGTGTTGGGGAGAATTTTTTGGGTTTCCTTGTTTTCGGGAGAATTTTTTGGGTTTCCTTGTGTTGGGGAGAATTTTGGGTTTCCTTGTGTTGGGGAGAATTTTTTGGGTTTCCTTGTTTTCGGGAGAATTTTTTGGGTTTCCTTGTTTTCGGGAGAATTTTTTGGGTTTCCTTGTGTTGGGGAGAATTTTTTGGGTTTCCTTGTGTTGGGGAGAATTTTTTGGGTTTCCTTGTTTTCAGGAGAATTTTTTGGGTTTCCTTGTGTTGGGGAGAATTTTTTGGGTTTCCTTGTGTTGGGGAGAATTTTTTGGGTTTCCTTGTTTTCGGGAGAATTTTTTGGGTTTCCTTGTGTTGGAGAGAATTTTGGGTTTCCTTGTGTTGGGGAGAATTTTTTGGGTTTCCTTGTTTTCAGGAGAATTTTTTGGGTTTCCTTGTTTTGGGGAGAATTTTTTGGGTTTCCTTGTGTTGGGGAGAATTTTGGGTTTCCTTGTTTTGGGGAGAATTTTGGGTTTCCTTGTGTTGGGGAGAATTTTTTGGGTTTCCTTGTGTTGGGGAGAATTTTTTGGGTTTCCTTGTGTTGGGGAGAATTTTTTGGGTTTCCTTGTTTTCGGGAGAATTTTTTGGGTTTCCTTGTTTTCGGGAGAATTTTTTGGGTTTCCTTGTGTTGGGGAGAATTTTTTGGGTTTCCTTGTTTTCGGGAGAATTTTTTGGGTTTCCTTGTGTTGGGGAGAATTTTTTGGGTTTCCTTGTGTTGGGGAGAATTTTTTGGGTTTCCTTGTGTTGGGGAGAATTTTTTGGGTTTCCTTGTGTTGGAGAGAATTTTGGGTTTCCTTGTTTTCGGGAGAATTTTTTGGGTTTCCTTGTTTTCGGGAGAATTTTTTGGGTTTCCTTGTTTTCGGGAGAATTTTTTGGGTTTCCTTGTGTTGGAGAGAATTTTGGGTTTCCTTGTTTTCGGGAGAATTTTTTGGGTTTCCTTGTTTTCGGGAGAATTTTTTGGGTTTCCTTGTGTTGGGGAGAATTTTGGGTTTCCTTGTGTTGGGGAGAATTTTGGGTTTCCTTGTTTTCGGGAGAATTTTTTGGGTTTCCTTGTTTTCAGGAGAATTTTTTGGGTTTCCTTGTTTTGGGGAGAATTTTGGGTTTCCTTGTGTTGGGGAGAATTTTTTGGGTTTCCTTGTTTTCAGGAGAATTTTTTGGGTTTCCTTGTTTTCAGGAGAATTTTTTGGGTTTCCTTGTTTTGGGGAGAATTTTTTGGGTTTCCTTGTGTTGGGGAGAATTTTGGGTTTCCTTGTTTTGGGGAGAATTTTGGGTTTCCTTGTGTTGGGGAGAATTTTGGGTTTCCTTGTGTTGGGGAGAATTTTTTGGGTTTCCTTGTGTTGGGGAGAATTTTGGGTTTCCTTGTGTTGGGGAGAATTTTGGGTTTCCTTGTTTTGGGGAGAATTTTGGGTTTCCTTGTGTTGGGGAGAATTTTTTGGGTTTCCTTGTTTTCGGGAGAATTTTTTGGCTTTCCTTGCTTTGGAAGCTGTTGGGCTTTTCTTGCTTCTCCATCCCCACGTTGAGTTTCCCAAGATGGATGGAGAACATTGGCTGGATTAAACTTCCTCTGAGGTGGGATCCCGGCTTATGCGGAGCAGGGGAAGAAAAGCAAGGAAGGGCTGGGGGAGGGGGAAGCCAGCGAGCAACGGGGCGTTGAGCAGTTTTGCCTCTGAGACCCTTCGCTTGGTGGCAAAAATGCCTCCCAAGAAGCCCGACGTGGGCCACCATCCCTCGATGGAAAGCGGAGCTGCCGAGACCACGTCCGGCACCCCGGCGGAGGTGAGGTCTGGAGAGACCGGGGTGGGTTTCGCCCGCTCTTAAGCCCATTTTAGATGGTTTTAGGTCTGCGAAGCTCCATCGTTGGGTGCCCGAGGCGGCTCTGGAGGCTGCCTGGAGCCCCTCCGCCACTTGAAAAACCACCCTTCACTTCGGCACCCGACCTCTAGACCTCATCGGTGGTGATTTATTTTTCTGGAGGAAGCTGAGAAGCCGTAACCTCCTGCTCAAACTCACAAAGGCACTTCCCCCCTCCTAAAAAAAAAAACAAACCAGCTTTTTTGCCGTGAAAATGTGCATTTTTTTAAAGCAAGTGTGGCCTCTTTCAGCTCCTGCCTTGTGTCCGCAGTGGCACGGGGTCCTCCTCAAAGTCGGCGGGCTGGGGCACCTCGTCCTGCTCGCGCTGGTGGCGGTGCTGAGCGTGCAGGGTGAGTAACCGGCTCTTATCTACATCTCAAAACACGGCGAGCGGGCTCGGAGGGGAAACCGGGTTTTATTTCAGCATTTTAGCCTTTGGAAGGGACAAGGTTGCCCCATGGAGATGCAATGAGGTGCATCACCCACCAAGATTAAAACCCCGCTGAAAGCAAGCTGGACTATCCTCGTTTAAACGAGGGTGGAGGATCTAAGCCAGGTTTTGCAAGGCTAGCTTAACTAACTGGGTGCGTCCTCGGCGGGGAAAAGGGAGACTTGCACAAAATCAAACCCAGCCCCACCTGGTTTTTGTGGGTTTTAGCCCCAAACGGCCGCAGCGTCTCACCCCGGGTCATTCCTCCAAGTTTTCCAGGGCTCTCTGCAGCCGGCCACAACGTGCGCTCCCCGGCCAGGCAGTGAGATGTGGGGAAGGAACCGCACGGAGCAATGCCTGGTTTCATCCCTGATGCGGTATTTCTGCGAGCCCCGGCGGGAGACCCCCGCAGGTAACCCCCTTCCCACCCGGCTCTGCTGGGAGGTGGCTCAGGTGGGACCTTTTGGTGGGGGGGGGGGGGGTTCCCTCCCTCCCAGTCGCGAGGATGCCCTCAGCGACGGCGAGTCCAAGGGTTATTTGGCAGAGAAGAGCGTGGCAAGGAAGAATTATCTTTTTTAAACGCAATTTTTGTGGCTGGCCCGTCTTCCACGGAGGAGCGGGGTCACCTCTAGGAGGGGGCGGTTCCTCAACCACCCTTCCTCCACCCCAACCAGCCTTTAGTGCCCTTGTCGCCCCACCACAGTCTTCCTCCTCTCCCGCGGCTGAGCAGGAAAACCCGCAACGATGTGAAAATAAAAAAAAACAAACCCCACTCAAGGATGGGGAACAAGCCAGGGTGTGGGATGGGGGAAACCCTTGGTGCTCTTCAGCTGGTGGTTGGGGGAGGCTTTGGCCACCCTTCGGGGTGTCTCATGGCTCTTTCCCCTCGTCAGCCTCCGCTGGCTGCAGGCTGTGTCCCCAGGGCTGGCAGCTCCGCGGGGAACGGTGCTACCGGCTTTCCAAGGAAAAGGGAAGCTGGACTCAAGGCAAGAAAGACTGTGAAAATCAGAAGTCTCATCTGGTAGTGCTCCGGGACAAGAAAGAAGAGGTAAATCCAGAGAAAAAAAGGCTTGAAAAGGACCTGAAAAGTCCTTTTTCTTTTTTTAAGGGGGGGGCGGCAGGAGAGCCTGCCCAAAGTGGGGCTGCGATGGTGGCTCTTGCCCAGGAAGTGACCAGGAAGGAAAAGGAGCTGAATCATCACCTAAAGCCTCCCCGTGTCCCCCCTCCCACCCGTGACGTGGGAGGAAGAGGAGGGATGCAGAGCTCTGATGGAGACATCGGTGCCTCAGGCCGTGAATTTAAGCTGTTTTCACCCCAAAGCTGCCTTTAGAGGCGGCGCGTGGCAGCGTTCAAAGCACGGGGGCATTTGTGTCCCGTCTATTCGGGGACGAGACGGGTCAGATTTACTCCGTGGCTTTGCACCCCACGAAACCATCCACAGAGGGGTTTCGGAAGGAACCGGTCGCCTCTGTTTCCCAGGAACACATCAAGAATATTACGGGCGGACGCACGCAGCCGGTGTGGGTCGGGTTAACGTCGTCCGAGAAGAAGTGGAGATGGGTGGACAACACAACCCTCGACGCCAAAACGTGAGTGTCGCTGCGCTCCGTCACCGTCAAAAGCGGCTTCGCTCCAACGTCGGACCCGGCGCCTGCCCCAACCCGTCCCTCCGGGCTTTCGCTGGTCGCGCGACGGTCCCGATTTCCCCTCGCCAAAGCTTTGCGGGCCGGGAGTTGGGTTTACGGAGCACGGTAACCCGGCGTGGCTTTTAATGGCCCACGCGTGCCCCTTGCAGAGCTTCTTGCAAGGACGGGAAGCTGCACTCAGCTCTGGGCGACCCGCCGGCAAGAAACGGCTCGTAGCAGGAGGCGGCGGTGCAGAAAAAGGGCAGGGAAACCCCCCCCCCACCTCCCTTCTTCCGCAGGCCTGGAAGAATTTGCTCCTCTTGGGCAGTAAAACTTTTGCTCCGCAGGTTTAGCGCCCTGAAGGAGGCGGGCGAAGGGTGCTGGACGCTGAAAGGTGAGGCGTGGGAGGTCGATACCTGCGATGGGGAACACGAGTGGGTTTGTCAGAAAGACCCTTTCCGGCTCTCGCCATCGGTGGCGGGAGATGGAGAGAAATGCGACGGCTCCCTCTGACACCTGCCCGCCCCAAAACGCCCGGCCCGTGAAGCGCTTGTGTCCAATCTCTGGGGCAAAGCCGGCCCCGTTTTCACCGTTCCTGCTCTGCGAGAGATTTCGGGGTTTGAAAAGGCATTTCCCACGCGGGTCACGGCAGTTTTGGGAGGGGGGGGGACGGGCACAGATGAACCCCCCCAAACTGGGAAACCAGAAATAGCCGCGCCCCAGGCGCTGCGTCGATAGAGCTACGGCATCAATAAAAGCCAACAAAACGGGTTTGCTTCACTCGATGGAAGTAAAACGGGGTTGCAAATAGGAGTTTCAGGAGGCATAAAATCCAAATTTATTTTTTAATAGTGCAAAATTCAGTTAAAATGTTTCCTGAGTGACAGCCGCGGTAAGGGCTCGGCTCCCGGGCAGGCAGAGAGCGGCAGCACAGGGATCGACGCGGGCAGCTGGGCTTTGTGTGGGTTTGGGGGGGGGGGGATTTTTGTCTTTTGGGAGTTGTTTTTTTTTATTTGCGGTGTTTTGGAGTTTTCTTGTTTGTTCTGGGTTTTTTTTTTAGTGGAGTTTGAAGGGGTTTGGGGAGTAGGTTAGGTTGTTTTTTTTTCTATTTTGGGGGGATTTTGGTTTTGGGTTGTTTTGGGTTTTTGTTTATTCGTTTGCTTTGGGGTTGGTTTGTCTTTTTGGTTTTGTTTTCTTAAAAAACACCCAACTTTCAAACATCCCCCCCCCCACCCGCCGGCTGCGGCCTCCCCTCGAGCGCTGCGTGCGGGTTTTGGGGCGTGTTGTGGTGTAACCGCAGCCAGCCCACCGCGCCCCACCCAGCCGCTCGCTCGCTCCCCCCGTGGCGGGACGAATCGGAAAAGCGAGGGAACCCGGCAGGGGGTCGCGACAAAGACGATTTACCAGGTGAAGCAAAAGCCGCGCGCGCAAGCAAAGCCCAAGGAGGGATTGAGTCGCTGCTTCCCCCCCACCCCCCCAGGCAGGCGGGTGTTCAGCCGTCTCCGGGCTCCGCCATCGCTCCCAACGTCCTCCCCCGTTCCTTCTTCATCTTCCCACGGATTTATCTACGGAGTATGGCGTCATAGGCTATGGAATACCCCTTGGATCAGCTGACCCAACCGTGTCCCCTCCCGGTTCCTCGCGCCCCCGGCAGAGCACGGAGAGCTGGAAAAGGCCTGGCCTAGCGTCAGCCCTGCTCAGCCACAACTAAACCATCTCTGCGTTCCCAACACCGTTTCCAGCACAAATCCAAACCAGCCCCATCCGAGCTACTCCGAAGACAATTAACTCTATCCTGGCTGAAACGCGGACAGGGCGCCGCGGGACATCGAGGCCATAAAGCTACTGGAGAGTGTCCCGAGGAGGCCACGGAGTTGGGGAAGGGATTAGAGGCGAAACCGTACGAGGAGGGGCTGAAGTCACTGCGTCTGTTCAGCCTGGAGCAGAGGAGGAGCCCTCGTGGGGACGACGCAGGGGACGGCAGGGAGAGGTGCCGGGGGAGGGTTAAGCTGGGTTTAGGAGAAGGTCCTTCCCCCAGAGGGTGGTGGAGCCCTGGAACAGGCTCCCCAGGGAGGCATCACGGCACCAGCCTGGCGATATTCAAGGAGCACTTGGACACGGCCCTCAGAGCCACGGTGTGAATTTGGGGTGTCCTGGGCAGGGCCGGGAGCTGGGCTCGATGGTCCCTCCCAACTCTGGACATTCTGTGATTCTATGATTCCAAGCGGATCCAAATGCATCATTTCACCAAATTCCCCTTTTTTTTAAATCCCCTTCCAATAGGAAGAAAATATATTTCTTGAAATTAATTCACAGAAGCAGGTATTTTCCCAAACTGCGTGGCTCACAATGGAAATGCCAGCTTAATGATATTCTGGCGTGTCTCAGCAGGAAGCGCGATGAAAATGCAAATCTATAAATGTTGGTGTAGGATTTTACCAAGGAAAACTCTTCTCGGCTTTCCATCTGCTGCTGGCAGAGCTGAGCGCTGCTGGTCAGCTACGTCCTTTGCTTCCAGAGGACGTAGTCGTCGGCTCTGCTGCAGAGCCAGTGCTTCATCGTGTGGCACAGGGACGAGCTGATCCTCTCCTGGTTGAGGTAGGCGCAGGGTCCGCCGCCCCGCACCTCAAACCTGCCAGACGGACACGCTCAGGAGAGCGAGAAAAGGAGGGCAAGAAGAAAGCTACCCCCCTCCACCCCCCCCCCCAAAAAAAAAAAAAAAAGGAAAATAAAGCAAAGCTGGGATTTAATCCCTGGGAGAGAAGGGGAGGCGTTTGGTGACCTGCTGCGGCGGTGACTGGCTGGGTCGACGAAGGGAGAGCAGGGGCTGTTGTTGCCCTCGACTTCAGGAAGGCGTTGGACACCGTCCCCCGTAACGCCCTCACGGACAAGCCGAGGAAGCGTGGGGTGGACGAGAGGAGGGTGACATGGACAGAGAAGTGGCTCAACAACAGGGCTCAGAGGGTCGGGAGCAGCGGGGCAGGGCCTGGCAGAGCCCGTCCCTCGCGGTGCTCCCCAAGGGGGCTGCGCTGGGGCCAGCCCGGGCCAACAGCGTCACCGGAGCCCGGGGCGATGGGACGGTGAGGCCACGGCCGGGGGGCTGCGGCCGGTTCTGGGCCCCCCCCCCCCCAGTTCCAGAAGGGCGGGGAGGTGCGGAGCTGGTCGGGGGCTGGAGCATCGCCCGTGGGAGGAGCGGCCGGGAGACCTGGGCTTGTTCAGCCGGGAGCGGAGAAGCCTGAGGGCGGGTCCCAGCAGCGCTCATGTTGTCAGTGTGAAAACCCATATTTATATCCAAATGTCACTGTCCGAAGGGCGGGTGTCGGGAGGGCGGGGCCGGGCTCTCTCCAGTGGTGCCCAACGCCAGGCCAAGGGGCACCGGGCACACGCTGGGACACGGGAGGGTCCAGCTGGACACGAGGACAAACCCCTTCCCTGTGCGGGTGCCAGAGCAGGGGCACAGGCTGCCCAGAGGGGCTGGGGGGTCCCTTCCCTGGAGACATTCACCCCCCGCCTGGATGCGGCCCTGTGCCCCTGCTCTGGGGGTGCCTGCTCACGCAGGGGGTGGGACGGGGTGAGCTCCAGAGGGCCCTTCCAACCCCCACCGGTCTGGGATTCTGGGACTTGGCTGAGGGTCTCTAACGGTCCTTGGGCCGGCCCAAACCTCCTGTGGAAAGCCAGGGGCCGCTTGGCCACGGTGGCAGGAGAAGGTGCCCATCCAAGAGGGGAGAAGCAACGCAACGGCCCCCCCGGGCCCGTTCCCTGCCCCCAACGCCACCCCCAAGCACCCGACACGGACGGAGGGACCGACCAGTTGTTGAAGGCTGTGCCGTTGGTCCAACGCCAGCCGTCATCCTCCTTCCGCAGCCCAAACCAATGGTTGGCTTCGCCTTTATAGCGTTTAATGAAGGTCTTGAAAGGAAAGAAACATCGCGGTTGAGCTATTCTTGTCATCCCCACCTCCTCTCTTCCACCTGGACCCATCACCCCGCCCAGAGATGGGGCTTTCCCCACGGCATCTCCCCCTGGCTACAGGACTGGGTGCGATTTGGGGCCAAGCAGTGGTTTTGGGCTGGTTTTTTCGCACTATTTTTATTTTTTTCTGTGTATGCGTGTGGTTTTTTTTTGTTGTTTGCTTGGGTTTTTTTTTTCTTTCTTAGCGTATGGTCTCAAGCACAGCTCTCACCATTTCCTCTAGGTTGCTGATGACGGCCAGCGAAGCTCCCAGGGCTTTGCAGCTTTCCTCACTGCTGGTCCAGTTGCTCTCAACGTCGGAAAAATAATAGCATTTCCCTTGGAAACCAAGCCAGGCGTCTGGGCACACGTAGGAGAAGTCCGGGTGAGGCAAAGGGCGCCCCAAATGTACGACTGCAAAAGAAAAAAGCCGAGCGAGATGCATGGGCAGCCCTAAAAAGTGGGATTTTGTAGGTTTTTTTTTTCTCCTGGAAGCTGCAGCGGGGCGGGGGTTGGGGACGATGCCCTTGGGAAAAGGCCCGGTGTGGCTGGGCGAGGAGCCAGGATGACTGTTTGAGGGGGGGAAAGGGGGTGTTCCCCCCTACCCCCAAAGCAGGCCCAGCGCTTGGGGAACGTCCCTCGGCGCCTGGGCCCGATCCTCGCCACGAGGGGTGCCTGGGTGGGACTCACCGGTCAAGGCCACCAGCAGGGCTAAGACGATGAGCCCCAGCACCACGCACGCGACGAAAACCTGCGACGAGCGGGATCTTTCCTTCTCCAGCCTCTTTGTGTCGGACCCTGGGGGGGGAAAGAGCAGGAGATGGTGTGGGCTGGGTCCTTCCCCCCACCCCTTTTCCCATTTTCTAGGGGATCCTCAGTCTATCCCAAGCCCCGACTGGGACAAGGACTGTTTTTTGGGGGGTGGGGAGAGCTCGCAGAGGCTCGAGGGGCTGCCCACAAGGCAGGGAGAGCAGGCGTGTGTCCCTCAAGGCCCGTTGGGGGACCCGGAGACGGGTTTAGGCTTCTAGAGGTGGCCGCATCATGAGATTTAGGGTGGATGTGCTTGGGTCCATCTGCACCCACCCAAAAACTCTGTCCCCCCCACCCCACCGGTGCTCCGCCAGAGCCAGATGCTCTTCCCACCCCGAGCGGTGGGGTGTTCCCCAGCATTACCCCATTTGTACTCCTTCTTAGCATCTTCGCAACAGCTCAACGCTTCCTCTGGGTCTGAAAGCTCTGTGTTTTGGGCTCCTTTCCCCATCGCAGGCAGAGAAGTTCCCGCCCCGGGGGCTCACATCCAGCGGTGTCTGCAGGGGCTGTGGCCCGGGCTGCGCGTCGACAGGGAGGCCGCTGAGAAACCCCGCGGCCTGCCATGCCTCCCGCATTCGTAAGACCCCATCGAGCCTTTCGGGGGCGGGGGGGTGTTTTGGGGGGGGGGCCTCTGCAACACCCCAAGACCTCACGGGCACCAGGTACCACGGGCAGCCATGGCAGGGGAGGGGTTTGGCCCAGGCTAAAAGCACGTGGGGGGGCGGGGGGGAGGAGGAAGAGAGAGAAGGAAGAGAAACAGAAAAGGCAAAGCAAGAGGAGAGGAAAAGAGAGGATGGAAAGGGGAGGGGCAGGAAGGGAGGGAGAGAAAGAGGGAGGGAAAGAGAGGGGGAGGGAGAGAAAAGGAGAGAGAAAAGAGGGAGAGAAAAGAAGGAGAGAGAAAAGAGGGGGAGAGAAAAGAGGGAGAGAGAAAAGGAGAGAAAAGAGGGAGAGAGAAAAGGAGGGAGAAAAGAGGGAGAGAAAAGAGGGAGAGAGAAAAGGAGAGAAAAGGAGGGAGAAAAGAGGGAGAGAAAAGAAGGAGAGAGAAAAGAGGGAGAGAGAAAAGAGGGAGAGAAAAGGAGGAGAGAGAAAGGAGGAGAGAGAAAGGAGGAGAGAGAAAAGAGGGAGAGAAAAGAGGGAGAGAAAAGAGGGGGAGAAAAGAGGGGGAGAAAAGAGGGGGAGAAAAGAGGGAGAGAGAAAAGGAGAGAAAAGGGAGAGAGAAAAGAGGGAGAGAAAAGAGGGAGAGAAAAGAGGGGGAGAAAAGGGGGGGAGAGAAAAGAGGGAGAGAAAAGAAGGAGAGAGAAAGAGGGAGAGAGAAAAGAGGGAGAGAAAAGGAGGAGAGAGAAAAGAGGGAGAGAAAAGAAGGAGAGAGAAAAGAGGGAGAGAGAAAAGAGGGAGAGAAAAGGAGGAGAGAGAAAAGAGGGAGAGAAAAGAAGGAGAGAGAAAAGAGGGAGAGAGAAAAGAGGGAGAGAAAAGGAGGGAGAAAAGAGGGAGAGAGAAAAGAGGGAGAGAAAAGGAGGGAGAAAAGAGGGAGAGAGAAAAGAGAGAGAGAAAAGGAGGGAGAGAGATGAAAAAGGAGGAGAGAAGGAAAAAAGGGAGAGGAAAAAAGAGAAGGTTAAAGGGACGTTAAATATTAAGAGATATTAAAAGAAAAATATAAGTTATGAACTATTTACCATCTAAGGGTTTACGAAGGGAGACGACGGTGCTAAGGGGTGAGGAGCTGTCGCCGCAGAGAGGGAGCAAAGCCCCCGAAGAGGGGAAAGCGAAACTGGTGCGTTTAACGTTCCCCACCAGAAAAGCCGCTGGGGGGAAGCCAAGCACGCGAGAAAACTCCCCGGCGGCTGCTGCCAACAGCTAGTTTTGCTGTCTGGAAAAACAACCTTTGCCTTCAGTTCCTGCTTTGCCCAGAACAACGGTCAGGTTTGAACAGGGTTTCATCCCCTCCCTGCATCGTGTTTACGTTCGAATTATACACTAAAGCCATGAAAAGCCTATGGGGAACTTGCCCGACAAGCTGGGCTTTGTAGAACAACAGCGCTTCGTTCCGGGACCGGGCTCTAAAGTCACGCAGGGGCAGGGTTTGGCTGGAAACAAAGCAGGGGACCCCTGCGCGGGGGGATTTGCAGGAGGGAAAGCTACTGCTTGGGGATGACCGCGGCTATAAGTGCTTCAGAAGCAGTTTTAGGGCTAAATCCGGCGTTGGAGAAGAGCCAATGTGGCCCGTGAGGGTGGGCGGTGAAAGGGCGTTGCTTCCCCATCCCTGGAGGTACCCAGACCTCATGGGACAAAGTCCAGGCTGTGTCTTAACAAAGCCCAGATTTTGTCCTATTTCTGAGCAGGGTTTGGGGTGGAAACGCTCCAGGCCTGGGCCGGGAGAGCCGTTACTTGTTAAAGCAGCAAGTTAATCGAGAAATTAAGAGTATTGGCCTGAGCTACAAACCACCAGCTCAAGCTTTCGGTTTCCCTATTTGCTGTTGAAAACGTCTCTCACTTTTGTTTCTGCTTTATGACGATTATAAAAAAGAAAAAAAAAAAATAAAAAAGAAGCAAAATTCTCAAGAAAATCCTGCAGAAATTCGTGGGTTTTCCACCCCCTCACCTTCCCCCCCCCCCAAAAAAAAACATTAAGAGGTCACACTGGGCAGCCTGAGCTCCTGAGCAGGTTTTATCCCCCCCACCCCCACCCCCGAGCCTACAGTGGTTTCCAGCCGAACCACTCCAGCCCCCCCCAAATTCACTATTAATTCCACTTAATCGAAACAACTCTAAGTCCTTTTAATCATGTAACTATGCACCTCTTTTTACCATGGTTTTCTTACTTCCCTTCCAGAGAAAGCCACCCATTTTAGCTGAAAAGGGCTGAAAAATAGATCAGCACTAAAAAACATTGGCAAAGCAGCAAAACAGAGGGGAAAAGAATTAAAAGCAGCTGGAAAAAACAAAAAACATCCAGAAACTCAAAATAACTGCAATACAAGAGGCAGGAAGGACAGGGCACCCGCGGTGGCAAAATATGTGATAAAACCAGCTGAAAAATGGTGAGTTGGAGTGGGGTTGGTTGTTTTTTTTCCTCCCCCCCCCCCCCCCGCCCCCTCCTCGCTCCAATTTATCACTTTTAATTGAGCCGGTTGATTGTTTCAGCCCCCGGAATAAGCGACCTCTCTCTGGGTCATGGTCCCCAGCCAGGACTGACTCAGCCCCAGGTTTTAAGAAGCAAGACGACGCTTTTATTCGAACTCACCCTCCTGGTAGCTGCTGTCCCGGCTGTAAATAACTTCCTGAGTCTGCCTGACGCCCTCGCTCGCAGGAGCAGCGTCTCACACCCTCCAGTCCAGCCCTCAGCCGCTCGGGGCTGGCTTCTCGGGCTCGTAGGCAAGGCGAAGGGGCGAGGGACCACCTCAAGAACCTCTCGGGTGCTCTAACCTTTACGCTTAAGCGTTTCCAAGCAGAAAGAGGATTTCCCCCCCCCCCCCCCCCCCTTATTTTCGTTAAATAAATCCAGACGAGTGGTGATTTTTAACTGGCGGGTGAAGGCACCGTTCTTGCCCCGCTCCCCAAAGCTTCCCGGTCATCTTTGCAATTCCTCCGGCAGGTTCCGTGGTGCGGTTTAGGCCGCACGCAAAGCCAGGCTCAGGTGGTGCTAGTGCGGCTTTGGCTCAGCTTTACTTATACCAGCAGAGTTAAACCCAAGGTGCTGCGCTTGCTGCTGCTCTTCTCCATCCGGAAGCAAAAGCAACGGGCTCCAAGGGGAAAAAAACAGCCCGGAGAGAGAAGAAAATGCTCCAAGGAGAAGGAATTGCAAGAAGGGGTTTTAAACCCGGTGCGGGGAGCCCTGAAGCCAGTGAGAAAAGGCGTGGGGAGACTGCGCTGCCCTGGCAAAGCCCCAGTATTTGTCACCGCAGAAGTAGCGAGGCCTGTTGTGACAGGACGAGGGGGAATGGGTTTAAACTAAAGAGTTAGGCCGGACCTAAGGACGAAATGTTTCACGCTGAGGGTGGTGAAGCCCCGGCCCAGGTTGCCCGGGGAGGTGGTCGATGCCCCATCGCTGGAGACACGCAAGGTCAGGTTGGACGGGGCTCGGAGCGACCTGCTCTAGTGGAAGATGGCCCCGCTCGTGGCAGGGGCTTGGACTCGATGGCCTCAAAAGGTCCCCCCGGCCCAAACCACGCTCGTTCTGTGAGTCTACGTAGGCGTTTGAGGCCTGGGGACGTCGCCTGCCTGCACACGCAGCGTCTGGCCGCCTAAACCAGCCTCTTTTAACCCCTCAGATAAAAGGATTATGGTTTTTTTCAGGGACGATGACTTTGATGCTGACTGGATCCTGGTTCATCCCATTCCCTGCCTCATGGGAATGATAATTTCTTCATTTCCCACCAAACCAGGCGTTTCTGCCCTGCTTGATGGGTGACACTGGAAAGATGGGACCGGCCTCTTCTCCGGGTGCACGGGGAAATAGGACAAGCCGCAGCAAGGATCATTCCCAGGAGCTCAAGATATATTTTCCTTCTTACTGGGATGCGTTTAAGGCCAACCCACTGGTTCTTATTGTCATTTCCCCACCGGTTTCTGCCTTCAAACCCTCTTGGCACCACGTGCTTGGAGGTACACAGCGCTGCTCTGCGTGGTCCCCGAATTTCTGCGAGCGTTAGAGACCTTTGGGGCTTGGGAAGGGCTTTGCACCCTCTGTGGTGGCTCCCCCCCACCCTTTTTCCCCAGGGAAGCTGCTCACCCTCCCCATGTGGAGATAAATTAATATATATTATAAATGAATTCACAGAATCCCAGACTGGTGGGGTTTTAAGGGCCCTCTGGAGATGATCCCGTCCCACGCCCCGGCTTGAGCAGGCACCTCCGGAGCAGGGGGCACAGGGCCGCGTCCCGGCGGGGTGTGAATGTCTCCAGGGAAGGGACCCCCCCCCCAGCCTCATCCTCCTGACACCGACCCACCCGAGTCAAGCTGATGTAAAACCTGCATGGAAAAAAAACCAATCTTGCTCCATGGTAAGAGGAGAAAAGCAGCGCCAGCTCGGCTGGAGTTGAGCTTCCTCGATGGCTTGATCAGTGTCATGTGCCCCCCCCCCCTTTAAACTTTTATCCCTGTTTTAAAATAAAATAAAAAGCCGCAGAAACCCGCAGACCTGCCCCTAAGAGACTCATGCCCAAACCTTGCCAATTAAATCCTGCTCAGGCGCCTCCCAGATCGGCAAAGGCTGGAGAAGGCGGGCGGAAGCACAAACGGCCCTCCCTGCCCTGTACGAAGCTTTGCGCAAGGGCTAAAACCAGTAACCGTGGGGAAAACACCCCTCCGGACCAGTAAGATGAGGAAGGGTCATAATCCATCAGCAAATCACAGGGTTGAAATGTTTCAACAGTAACTTCTGGGAAACGCAAGGCTAAGGAGGAAGAAACCGCCCCCAACAATATTCTTCCGAGAAATGGGATGCTGAAAACTCACTCAGTATCCAAGGAAAGGGCTGTGTCTGTTTTCCCTGTATTGTGAATAAGCCTCAACAAAAATCGGGTGATTCGGATTATTTCTGTGACCGGAGCATTAAGAAGCAGCAGTTTTGTCTCACGTTAAAGCGTTTAGTGCCCGGATAATAAATTCTAATTCTTGGCTGCTTGTACAGGGGGGAGTTATCGCCCTTTTTCCCAATAAAAGGGGAAATAACAGCAACCCCATCCCTATCGCACAGCCAAGTCGACACCGAGGTTGCCTCACCCCAGCCCGAGCAAAGGAGGAAGGACTTTCTGGTTGCTTTTTCCTTCTTTTGCTTCGTTATTTCATAAGAAAAAAATTAAAGAAATCTCACTTCTCGCTTGAAGGGTCACAAGCAACGCTGCAATTCGGGAATCGGAAGGTGGAAGTACCAAGCTGCCCCCAAACCAGCCGACTCTCGCGCTGCTCCTCGCGGTCACACGGCCACGGAACGGCCAAAAGGATGGCACAGCCGCCTTGGCCTTTCTGCCGGGCCCCAGATTTAACTCTTTGGGCAAAATTCCTGCAAGCGAATGCTGCGAAAAGCCTTTCCCGCCTGGCGGAGCGGGAGGCGACCGAGACGCTGCCGGGGTGGGGGTGGAAACTCGCACGTGGCTGCCTGTTTTGATGTTTGCTGAAAAAAAAAAAAAGACGAGGCGATTCAAAGACAAAACTCGGGCGTCCGTCGAAAAGTCGGGATCCCTCGGCCGCTCGGCGCCGGGATGTGCCGCAGCGGAGGGAGCCGCCGGCGTCTCGGCGTTCACGGGCCAGTGAAGGGATTTCGGGGATGGGGCTGAGGCGGCGGCGAAGGTGGAGGAGGAAGAGCTTGGAAGGTTTTCACCGTCTTTGCCTCGAAGAGCATCGGACAGAGCGGTTCTTCACCGTGCAGACTCGTGCAATCCCTTCTCCCAGCCCTTCATTCCATCGATTTTTTTTTTTTGTCCTCCCCACTAGAAAGGGGGCTTTTCTTCTCTCCACCCCTTTGCTCCGCCAGCCTCGTTGCTCCAGAGCAACGACTGAGGTGGAGAAGATGCAAAAGCTGCCCTGCACGTGAGCCCAAATACCTCAACGAAACCTGAAGTTGCTCTGATAAATCCATAATTTCTTGGAGGCAATTAACGCATCCCCCCCCCCCCATGGTTTTACTTCCCCTCCGATGCCCAGAGGCGGAAAAGGGAGAGGAAACACGCAAATCAGCACAATTAATTTGGGGACGAGCGATTAGAGGAGGAACTCGCAGCTGATTTTCACACTGACAACACGAGCGCTGCTGGGACCCGCCCTCAGGCTTCTCCGCTCCCGGCTGAACAAGCCCAGGTCTCCCGGCCGCTCCTCCCACGGGTGATGCTCCAGCCCCCGACCAGCTCCGCACCTCCCCGCCCTTCTGGAACTGGGGAGGGGGGGGGCCCAGAACCGGCCGCAGCCCCCCGGCCGTGGCCTCACCGTCCCATCGCCCCGGGCTCCGGTGACGCTGTTGGCCCGGGCTGGCCCCAGCGCAGCCCCCTTGGGGAGCACCGCGAGGGACGGGCTCCGCCAGGCCCTGCCCCGCTGCTCCCGACCCTCTGAGCCCTGTTGTTGAGCCACTTCTCTGTCCACGTCACCCTCCTCTCGTCCACCCCACGCTTCCTCGGCTTGTCCATGAGGGCGTTACGGGGGACGGTGTCCAACGCCTTCCTGAAGTCGAGGGCAACAACAGCCCCTGCTCTCCCTTCGTCGACCCAGCCAGTCACCGCCGCAGCAGGTCACCAAACGCCTCCCCTTCTCTCCCAGGGATTAAATCCCAGCTTTGCTTTATTTTCCTTTTTTTTTTTTTTTTGGGGGGGGGGGTGGAGGGGGGTAGCTTTCTTCTTGCCCTCCTTTTCTCGCTCTCCTGAGCGTGTCCGTCTGGCAGGTTTGAGGTGCGGGGCGGCGGACCCTGCGCCTACCTCAACCAGGAGAGGATCAGCTCGTCCCTGTGCCACACGATGAAGCACTGGCTCTGCAGCAGAGCCGACGACTACGTCCTCTGGAAGCAAAGGACGTAGCTGACCAGCAGCGCTCAGCTCTGCCAGCAGCAGATGGAAAGCCGAGAAGAGTTTTCCTTGGTAAAATCCTACACCAACGTTTATAAACTTGTATTTTCATCGTGCTTCCTGCTGAGACACGCCAGAATATCATTAAAGCTGGCATTTCCGTTGTGATCAGCACATCACCAATAGTTTATAGAGCATTTTCCACGAGCTTCCAAAAGCCGTAGTCTGCCTCCGACCAGACCCTGCCCCATTGATCGTGAATCGATGGATGCAGCAGCGCAGCCGGAACCCGCCAGTCCCCAGGTGAGGATGGACACGCGGACGCATCGTGGTGAGCAGAGATGGCTCCGTCATCCCTCTCATCTCATCCCCAGCACGCGTTTCAGCGTGGCGACGAGCTGGAAGAGACCCTGGGTGGCGCCTGTGACGAGCCCCCAGACTCCTCCTGGGGGGTTACTCCGGATGAAGCCACCGAGGATGGGGGGAGACGTTGCAAGAGGGCTCTGAAAACCCTCCCCAGCTTGTTGGTTCGCCCACAAATCAGACCGTCATCTGCAACCTTAAATGCTGAGCAAGAACTACTCATCATTGTTTAAAAATATGTGGGGTTTGGAGCCGATTCTCCCCACATCATTAGCTGGGCTCCCTATGCTGGCCGCCCGGACCCCCATCGATTCACCCACCCATCGCTATGGGGAGACGCCTCCTACTCCCTTTTATTTTGCACTTGAAAAGGGTCCAAGGCTTTGAGCCCGAGGCATGGGAAGCTCCCCAAACACCCCACAGTTATTCATCTTATTAATTATACACCAAACAGCAGCGAGCCCTGAAAGGGAATCGCCCCAGTTTCCCTCCAACCAGTTGCTCTCGGGCCAAGAAAATAATAGCAATAAAAATAATCAGATCTCAAGGCTCAGCCTCTGGCCGACCGAAAAGGAGACGTGGGATCAGAAGTTCCTATTTTAGGTTTCTCTCGTTATCGGGAAGTTAAAACGAGCGATTCCCTCGGACAGGGGATTTGAGCGGGGGTTTTTCCCCCCCTCCCCAGCTCATGGTACAGAAACGAGTCACCTAAACCCCGCCGGGTTTGCCCAGCCCTCGGCACGTTTGTGGTGCCCCCGCCTGATGGCTGAATGCTCCGATTCAACGGCTTCTCACGGCAACGCCGGCTTGGGAAGGCGCTTTGGGGGAATCTCTGCCTTTACCAGCAGAGGGGCTACGCCAGCTTTCACTTACCCGTTCCCAGCGGCTTCCAGCAGCCGCCTTCATCCCCAGCTTGGGTTAATTTCCTTTGAATCTGGGGGTTTATGCTGAAAGCAGAAAAACCACGGGCAGCTCCACGGTGATGCGCCCGCCTCCGTAAGCAACTAAAGCAGGGGATCAGCCAAGAGATCCGACTCTTCACGCGCCCGATCCCGTCCTGAAAGCAAAAATCCCGCGTAGGAAGCTGTGTTATACCTCGTCCTTTATTTTCTTGGGGAGCGGTGCTGGCCTTTTGGTCACCCCCATTCCCGGGAGAGAAAGGGGGTGCGTTTCAAGCATTCGCAGGAGCACAGACCCACATAGATCTCCCGCAAAATTTGCCTCTAGAAAAACCAAACGAGCCAATTGTGGCTTTTCTTTTTTTTTTTTTGGTAGCTGGATGCGATGGGTTTTGTGCTTCCCCGCGTCGCCAGCTCTGTTTTTCTCGCCTCTCCGCGGTGGGATGGGAGCAGCGCCGAGACCCATAAAGCTGCTAGAAAAACACCCCCAAAATGAACTGGCATCCTACAGATTGCAAGCACGGCACCTCCTTGCTTTGTGCTGCTGGTTAAAAGCAGGTAGGAGAGAAAAATCAATATATACATATAGGTCTGTGCAAGTGAGGGCTGTGGCTGACCTTCCCTTCCCGGCCTGCAAAGCACCCACGCTGCCAGGCAGGATTTTGGGGGGGGGGGGGGGGGGCGGGAAAACCCCAACGTGTAAATCCGAGCTCAGGGGAGGTTAAGGGAGAAGGGCAAAAACCTGCTGCCCCACGCGTGGGCTGCCAGGCGCCCCTCTCACCCCAAAAACCCGCTGTTCCCCTGCCCACCACCCCGAAGATGAGTCTCCCGCCTCTTTCAAAGCCCCCAGTCTGCGGCTGGGATGTGCCAAGCTCATCCCAGAGCAGATCCGCCCCCGGGCAGGATCAGCTCTGCGCCTCCATCCCTCTTCTCGCAGGCTTTGTCCGGGAGACGACGGGAAACCCCTCCCGAGCCTGGATGGGCCCGAGCATCAACCAGAGGGGGGGGGAAGCAGGCGCAGCGGGACAGATCCCCTTTGCAGAAAGCCTCGTGAGCGCCGCCGGGCTCCTGCTCATGAGCAGGTCGCAATAAACACATCCCAGGGGAAATGTTTCCCCTCCCAACGCTCACCACAGACCTGGCTGCTCCCCCAAAAATCCCTCTGGAGCTGGCAGCAACACTCACAGGAGCGAATTAAACCGGAGCGACACCGGGTTCGGTCTCTGCAGCCCGGCTGCTAAACGGGGAGAAGAGAGGAAAAGGTAATTAAGCTTTTATTCCTATTTTACACCCGAACGCAAAGCGCAAAGGCAGGGAAAGCTCAACCCATTAAAAAGCAAGAAGTTTGCCCCAGTGGTGATATTTTTTCACGTGGGGGGGTGCTGTCATAGCCACAGTGACCCCAATATATATATTAAAAAAGGCATTTTCTGATAGAGCTAATATTTATTAGACCAAGTAGTGAAGACACGGGGGTCTGGGGAGGAGAAACAGGCTTTTGGGGGAGCACAGCCTCCCCCACCGCTTCTGCTTCCCCACCACGGCTGGAAAAACCAGAGGCAAACGGGTGGTACAACCCCCTGCTCGCAGCTGAGCTCACAACTGCTGACCCAGTTCAGGTGTTGGGCAGGGGAAAACACTTTAATGAGATAAATTCTGTTACTGGAAACACAGGGTCCAAGGGGACGACCCCAGGCCATCCCGGTGCTCTCTGGGTGCTGGGGTCCCACCAAGGCGGACGCTCGTGCCGCGATGCGGAGGGGGGTCAGCGCCTCCCCCACATCCGCAGCGTTCCGGTGCGCTGGGTTTGGCAGGAAAAAAAAGCCACTGAGATTTAAGCCAAAGGAAGACGAGCAACAACGGGACAGACTCGGTACCGGGTGATTTGCTGGGGTGTCAAAACACAGCCCGGAGCGGCAGGTCGGCGGCTCCTCCGAAGCACTTCGCCTTCCTCTCTCCACTTTGCCTTGCTGCCCCTCGCCTCCAGCTCCTCCAAACCCCCCCAGAAACCAAAGGCACTGAAACCAGCAGGGCTGAGCTTGGCAGAACAGCAGCTGCCGGCAAAGCGGGGAGGTTTCCAAGGCTCCTGAATATTCCCAAGCCTCCCTGTAACTCCAAAAGCTGGAAGGACACTAGAGGTCAGGCTACAGTAAGGATCCTTTGGTCACAGCTCCGTGTCATTGTTGAGATTCTGCTTTGGTAAGTTAAAAATGAAAATAAACCTAAGCCACCGGGACACTCGCTGCCGTGTCGCGAAGGGAGGGGGATATTTCAGGTGAAATTCAGGTTTTCTGAATCCTTCCGAATCCTGCTGGGACGCTTTTGCCGGTGGCTGCAGACAGAGTATTTCATCCGGGAGCACCGGTCGCTGCTGATCCCGTCAGCGTTGATGTAGGCACATTGTCCCGTGCCCCGGACATCGAACCTGCACCAAAGAGCAGAAGGAAAACTCAAAGGGAAGGGAGCGGGTTGCTGCCAGCCACAGGCCACCGGCTGAGCGCCTCCCGTACGGGCTAACGGTGCTGCGAGGAGCGGGGACCACCCTTCCCGGCAAAGCACCCGCCCCGTGCACAACAAAAACCGCCTCCCGCTCCACAAAGGGGGGAGTATTTTCAGCTGCGTGGTCCCACGGAGGGTCAGCCAGGGCTGCCCTCGACCCCCTGCCAGCATCTGCACCGCACAAATCCACGGCCTGAGCTCCAAGCGCTTCAGCTCAAGCAAGAAAAGCGGCGATTTAATTGCTCCCACCTCATTAAATGTATATATGTGTCTCTTCTTGCTTTCAAACCCTGACCCATCTCAGCCCAGGACACGGTTACGTTCTCCAGAAGAAGAAGGGACATACGGGTTGTTGAAGAGAGACCCGTCGAACCATTTCCAAGGCCCAGAGCCTTCCCTTCGGAGACCGACCCAGTAGTGCAAGGAACTCCCATAGCGCAAGAGAAAATGCTAGAGGGGGGGAAAAGCAAGCGTCTTCACGCTACACCCTCCAGGGGAATCCCAAATCTGCTTCCCGAAAGCCACTGACACACCAGTTCCTCGGGGATTTCGCATTTACCAGCTCCTCCATAGTGTCAATGGTGGCCAAATGGGCTCCAAGAGAAAGGCAGGATATCCGACTCCTGTTCCAGTCTGCTTCATCCTCCACGAAGTAAAAGCACTTCTCCCTGTACCCGATCCCGTTCTCCAGGCAGCTGGGAAGGACGGGCGAAGGGCAGGAAGGGCAGGACGGGCATTTCTTAGCTGGAAATAAGCAGAACGCGGCCTGGTGACTCAGGTTTGCTCCAGGGGAGGCGAGGACGTTGGTGGTGGGCACCTCCATTCTCAGCCACTTACCCGCCAGCGTGATGACGGTGAGCAGCAACGCTGCTACGACCACAGTGACCCCGATGGGGACCTTTTTATCTTTAATGCACTTGTGGCTAAAACCTGGGGACAAACCGCGTGGAAGGGGCACGGCCGGCAAACCCGTGGCACAAAAAGCACCCCGAGCCCCCCCGCACCTCTTTTATTCCCCCCACAGGTACCTTCAATGCCTTTAAATACAGCCACAAAGCACATGGGGGGGCCCACAGTGGGGTGCAGGCTCAGTTCAGGGGGTGCATCGCAGTGCTTTCAGCAGCCTCCAAGGATTTTTAGGGCTGCCTGACTTCACTGCATCCTCTCCATCCCCCCCTCAACCACGAGAGACGGGGGCCATCCCCCAGACCCACAACTTGGGCTGCCCCATGCCTCCTGCAGCTTGCAAACAGCTTCACCTTCCTTACATCCTCCTCCTCCCCCTCACCCCAGCTATTTTAACTAAATTTTAGCTGCCCACGTCACGCTAAGCCCAGCCACGACCTCCTGAACATCCCCAAAACAAGACCAGGGCTTACCGGTCCCTTCCTCCCCTCCGTGCTGTGACAGCGTCGTTACAGCAGTCGAGCCTTCGCCCGAGCAAAAGCAAGGAGCCCGTGCAAACGAAGTCTCCCGGGACAGTCAAGGGAAAAAACAGCGTTTCCCCTTCACCTGGTTTGCAGGCACGGCAGGAAGGGAAACAGGATTTCTGCCTTCCAAACAAAACCAGGCCTCGCTTTGTGTTTTCCCAAGCCAGCCTTGATTTTGTCAGCTTCTGATGGCTCTCTTTGCCCTGGAGGGGCCTCGGGCCTCAATTACTTCCCCGCTTCTTCAACCGCAAGGTGTTCTCGGCTCCGATCCCCCACGCCAGGACCCTCAGGTCACCCCAACGTGGTGCTGGGTGGCCCTTCAAACCCACCCAAGCCACATCTCCCGGCCCAAAGCACAGAAACCACCCTCTCGTCTCCCCATCATACGCAGGGCAGCTCTTAAAGCCTCGAGGTGTAAGAGAACAACCCCCTCTTGGAAAGAACAGGTATCATCCATGAATCTAGACACCCTTCTTTTTGATCAAGCACCGTTTCATGGTTTAGTATTTCACCTAAGCTTAGGGACGGGATATCTTGGCCATCACCGATTCTCCATGTACTGAAGGACAAGCGCTCCTTTTAGAAGAAAATTAAGGGAGGTTGGCAAGCGAAAATAGCCTTAAATCGTCCCTGTGTAACACGTGACCAGATATGGGTAACGAGGGTTAGGGGACTTCATCTGTAAAGACCAACAAAGAGAGGAAGGCGTGTGCGGAAGGATCTGAAGCAGAGCCAAGAGGAGTGACTTAATGCAACCTATGTAGATTAGAATAAACGTGCATTAGATGGGCAGAACGTGTATGGCCTTATCGTATAAATATAACGAGGTAGCCGGCTTCGGGGTGCTGGATTTGTGGGAAACCACCAAGCACCCAGGCTTGCGCGACGCTGAAATAAGTCAGCGATGTCGCTCCTGGGCACGTCGTTATTGACTCGCTGCAATCGGGCGACGGCTCCGCTGTTCGGACAACACGGGAAAGGGGATGGTGCCCGCGTACCTGCATCACGAAGAGCTTCTGCCATCCCTGGCGCCGCGGAGGGGACAGCAGCGCCCTCCGGGGACAAGCACGGCCCTCAACTCCACCAGCAAGAAGGTGAGTGGGGTCAAGAACACCTTGAGACAGCAGCACAGCACCAGCCGGGTCCTGCTGCGGCCCAGGGCTCTGCCAGGACGCTTCCTGCAGTGGCTAAAATAGAGACAAGCAGCTCATAATCCCTCCAAAACCTCAGTGCTGCTTGTCGCAGCCCTTTTTTCTAAATCCCTTGTTTCCCTCAAAGCTCCTTTTCTCCGTTTTCCATGTCCCAGCCTGCATTTGCTCTGAATTATTGCTTCTCAAAACCTCCCCCGACCACATATTTTCCTGTGTCGCTCTTGCAAACTGTTTCTCTCAGTTCTCTGGGGTTTTGACCTTTCCCTGGGCACGGCCTTTTCCCAAAGCCAACAGCAAAACGTTGACAGATTCAGGGCTCTCCTCAGAGAAGCAAAACCAGGAACTTTCTGTAGAGCCTTCACATTTACAAGAAAAACAGGTGCTGTCAATAAGCCCTTGAAACCAACAGCTGCGGCTCCTGACAAAGAGCCTCAATATTTACTGAAACTAGATCCACAGCCCTGAGATCAGACACGCAGCTGGTGTTCCTGTTCAATATCAGCCTGTAAATACAATGCACTTTGGACTTGCCTCAATTTGCAGCAAATATTCTCCAGGTAAAAACAACCTTCACGTGTTTGCAAAGGTAAGAACCAGAAGGATACTTTTTTTTGTCCCCCAAACACTTGATTTTTGAACAGGGTTTAATTAATGTAGCATTTCGCTGCTGTCCCCAACACCTAAACCCAAATTACTCCTGCCCCAGGCTGCAGCTTGGCGCATTCTGGAGTAAAACAGCAGGTGATGGAGGAAGACGAGGAGAAAAGACACCAAGCAGGGAACAATGGAGGCAACCGAGCATCAGGAAATACTCCCAAATACACTGGGCTTGAGGGAAATAAAGGACTTTTGTGTCCCAAAAAGCGTATCAACAATATTACAGATGAACACTCTTTGAGTTCATGGCCTTGGCAGGGGAAGCTTCCAGCAGAGGACAGATAAGCTCCCACAGAGCAGCTGACTTCCACTGCCCATTTTTAACTCTGTGGTAGAGAAAAGCACGCCGATTTGCCCCCTTCCGTGCCCAGATGAGGGATTTAGGCACACACAGGGATGCTCTCTGCTCCCAAACCTCAACTTTATCCCCTGCCTGCAGGACTGGAGCAAGAATCCAGAAAACTGGGACCAGCCAGAGGCATCTAATACCCAATACTGCTCAAACTCACCCCTTCCCGCGATGCCCGAGCCGGGCTCTGCTGGGCCTTGCAGAATCAGAGCAAAGCTACAACCCGGTCAGGAATTCCTCTCTCTGTTGGATTGGGCACAACCACCTCTGGAACTGAGAAGCAGGCTCAAGACTAAACTTGCTTCACCCAAAACTCCCACCACACGACGCTCTCCTACCCCCTTTTCTTGAGGTTTTTACCCCAGGTTCATGCCCCGTAACTCACCGCTTTGTCCCAGGGAAAGGCAGTGGCTGCAAATGTCTGGAACGCCACCAATTTCAGCTCTCCCAGCTCCAGGCTTTTCAGCCCACGTTGAGGCTGCCCCGGCGGTGGGTGGAGGCACGTTGGCATCCTCGGATTGTCCTGCCCAGGGTGTTCCTGGGGTGGTGACAGGCTGAGAGTGCTTGAGAGAACCCCAGAATCCCAGACTGCCGGGGGTTGGAAGGGACCTCTGGAGATCAGCGAAGATGCTCTAGTTCCCATCCTCTTATCTCCTACAGAAAAATACGTAAATATGTAAAGCTTTCTATGCATTCTCCAGCCAAAATAAACACTCCAAGGCAGATCAGCAGCTCATCCTTCAAAGCAGTCATCTGTGAAAACAGAATCCAGAGGAAACACTCCACCCACAGCACCATCAAAACAAACCAGCTCAAAGCCAATTTCCTTTCCGTGGTATTTAGCACTGCTCATCTCCCTCAGTGCCCCCAGCGCCCGTCAGGGCGGCGAGGAGGTGGGAGCCCCTCCAGCCTTTGCACCTCCGTGTCCCCCGACCCGGGTGGCAAAAGGCGGGGGGCAGAAGCAGACACACGGCTCCCCCTTTGGGGCTTTTCCCCCTCCTTTCCTCTCTCCCAGCTTTTTTGCACCATCCTTAAATGACTCCCCACCCCCACTCACACTCCTTCTTGGATTAAACCAGCTGCTTCAGTAAATTCCAAGATAAAACCCAGGGGCGGGCGGGCAGCAGCGATGGCATCAGCTGATGCTGCGCAGCGTCACCCAGCAGCCACGAGACTGACACGGATGCTCTTTAGGTGACCTCCACCTGCCCTCCCCACCAGGAAACATTTGCCAGCGCCGGGCCAGGGCCCCTTCCCCACTCGAGAGGTTCCATTCCTTTTTACGGTACAAATATTAAAAAAAAACAAACCACACCCCAAAACCCCACAGAGCCAAACCTCCTGCCGTCTGTCACAGGCCGTACAAGGCTCTGGACCTGATGGGAGATGGTGGCTTCTCACCCCTTGTTTTCAAGCACAGCGAGCTGGGGACAGGAGGTGCTCCAGGCAGGAGGAAGAGTCCGCAGAGGCGCCTGTGCCTGTTTGCTTGTGCAAGGCTGCATTCGGGGGCTCTCCTCAGGGCCCCCCTAACCCTGATCCCCCCACAAGCTGCTGCTGCAGGAGCCCCAGAATCAGCTGTGGGTGGTAGAGACCAACTCAACCTGGCCGGTGGGTGAAGAAACCTCGCTGCAGCCCCTGCGAGGGCAGGGATGGTGTGGCTCTGCTGAAGAGTGGCATCAGGGCTGCTGCAAACAGCCCCTTCCCAGTGCTCCCAGTCCCTCCATCCACAAGCATCCCACTTCAGGCAGCTGTTCTCATGCAGCAGGGACGGAGGGGGCTTTCAGCAGAGCACGGCCCGGGGGAGCCCCACAACTCGCCTGGGCTCCGGGCAGAGCCAGCACTGCGGGACAGGCTCTAGCAGAGAGCGCCAGCCATCCCCCGCCAGCCACCGGCACCCCACGCTGCCACGGCTCGAGGGAGAAGACCCCGGGGGCAGCCGTCACATCGCACACGGGTACCCCAACGCTCCCAGAGCCAGGACGGAAAGTGCACCCAGAGACCAGGAGGGGAACGGACAGGGCGGCCTTGAGCAGGCACCTTCCCAAAAAGGAGGGACACCCATAGTAGCTTTGACTATTTTAATAAAATTAGTAGAAAAGCAGCATCATTGGGTGCAACCCAAGGGCTGCTGTGGGGTCCCTTCCCTAGTGACATTCACACCCGCCCTGGACGCGGTCCTGTGCCCCCAGCTTGGGGTGTCCCTGCTCAAGCCGGGGATGGGACGCGATCGTCTCCAGAGGTCCCTTCCAACCCCCACCAGTCTATGATTCCATGATTCTGTGATTCTCCAATTCTGTAATTCTGATTCCGCGATCCTGTGATCACTGCTTGGGGCGTGCTGCAGAGATAAGGCCGCTGCTGCGAGCAGCTGGTGCTCCCAAAAACATGGTCGTTCAAATACACACACTCTCCTTGGCCCCGCACTGGGATCCTGCAACAGGAAGGGAAGACACTGCTGGGACCCTCGCGGTAGCGCCGTCCCCTCAAGCAGCAGGAGACAAGCGCTGCCTGCGAGGGACAGGCCCAGCAGACACGGCCCAACAGGCCCCTGCCCCCCCCGCCGCAGGACGGTCACCCCACGGCCCCGGCTCGCCACGGGACTCACGTCTCGTTGAGGCTGCTGCCATCCACCCACTCCAGCCGCTCGCCCCGTCTCCGCAGCCCAAGCCAGTAATCAGCATTACCCTTGAGGCGCCGGAGAAACTCCTGCGGAGGAGAGAGAGGGGCCCACAGTCAGGAGCTGCTGCCAGCCCCACGCCGGGCCCTGCCGGCCTCGCAGCCAGCCCCAGCCCCGCACTGCTGCCACCGGCCGGGGCACAGCACCAGCTCCCACCCCACGCCTGCTCCGACAAGCTCCAGAGGCTCCTGGAGGAGCTCACCAGCCTGCCCAGCAGGGCTGGTCCTGCTCTTCAGGAGCTCTGCCCTGCTCGGGGTCCGGCCCAGCACCGCAGATGGAGGGAGGGACAGACAGATGGGGAGACACGCCCTGGGCTCCACACCCCACCCCATGCTTCCCTCCCTCCAGGGCCCCAGGGCAGAACTGCATCTCTGTCCCTACAAGCACCTCTCGCCTGCCCAGCGCCAGCCCCAGCATCTGCACCACCCCAGAAACCCCCCTTCGCCCCCACGCCCCCACAAAAGCCCCTCACTCACCAATTCCCACGGCCTCTTGAGCACAGCCAGCGAGGCCCTGAGCGAGGAGCACGTTTCCTGGCCCTGCTCCCAGCTCCCCTCCCTCGGTGAGAGATAGTAGCAGACCCTCTGGTACCCAACCCAGCCGTCAGGACAGGCCAGCGCTAGAGCCGCCGGCAGAGCTGGATTCCCTTTAGGCTTTCCTGCTCGAGAGGGAAGGGGAGAAGGTCAGGGCATTGTGCGCCACACAGACCGGGGCACACAGCTGCGTGGGGCAGGGAAGTAGGCAGCCCCAGGCTCCCCACACTGGGATCCCACATTCGCTGCCAGGGACCTGCAGGGCACAGACACCCCACACCTTAACAGCCTGCCCCATGGCATGGCTCGGGGTGCCCCTGCTCCTCCCCAGGGCCCCCCAGGGCAGGGTGTCATGGTTTTAGCTGGGATAGCTTTAATTTTCTTCACTGTAGATGGTGCACTGCTGTGTTTTGGACTTAGTATTAAAAGAATGTTGATAACACACCCATGTTTTGGTTGTTGCTGGGTACTGCTTGTACTAGTCAAGGACTTTTCCTGCTTCCCGCTGCTGAAGGAGAAGGTGAATCGAGCCAGTTTGCAGAGGTAAAGGCCATCCAGCTGGCCTTAGACATCGCTGAACGGGAGAAGTGGCCAGTGCTCTATCTCCATACTGACTCCTGGATTGTGGCAAATGCCCTGTGGGGCTGGCTGCAGCAGTGGAAGCAGAACTGGCAGCGCCGAGGCAAACCCATTTGGGTTGTTGCACTGTGGCAAGATATTGCTGCCCGGGTAGAGAACCTGGTTGTGAAAGTACATCATGTGGATGCTCATGTCCCCAAGAGCGGGGCCATTGAAGAACATCGAAACAACCAGCAGGTGGATCAGGCTGCCAAGTTTGAAGTGGCTGAGGTGGGTCTGGACTGGCCCATGACACCTCAGGCCATCAAGGGACACACGCAACATACAGGTGGGCTCACGATCGAGGGGTGGACTTGACCACGGACACTTACCTGACACTGCAGCAACAGCCACGCACAGAGCCATGGCCAGGGCCATGAGCACAGCCAGCACCAGGGCGCAGCGCCAATAGAGCTTGCACCACTCGCCTGTGGGAGGAAAAACCCACCCACAGTGAAGGGGGTGCTGTGCCAGAGCAGGCACAGCCCTCGCATCCCTGTCACCCCCAACACCAGCTGCCCAGGGAAGGCCGGAGGGACCCCCAGGGGACACCCCGCAGCAGGAGAGCTGCCAGAGGCACTGAGAGGTGGTGGGAAAAGCCTGCTACACACCACCCCACGGGGACTGAGCGGAAGACAAGCCCTTTCCAGGCAGCTGCAAGAAGCCTCACACTTGCCAGCCCCACGGACACTCTCTCCTCCCTTCAGGCCACAGAGCTGGCCCTGCACTCACCCAGAGCTCTGCAGGGTGTCCTTCTGCAGGTGTCCCCAGGCACCTCTGGGTGGGGGGATGCCCCTCCGGCCTGGGGACTCAGGGGCTCCTTAATAGTCTTATCTTTGCAGCAGAATCCCTTCCTCTCTGCTTTTTCCATGACACATTGAAAAGAGGAATCTCTTTCTTTCTGACTGGCAGGATGTGACGCCCAAGGCCTCACAATTGCTCACAAAGCCAGTTTCAGGCTTATTTACAGTTTTAACTCCAAAGCTGTCATCTTCAGAGTGGGAGAGCGCAGACAACGTGTTGAGACACCACAGCAGATCCGGACGGTTTGTTCTGTGCACTGACTGGGGCCGTGCTTGGTTTGGATGAAGGGGGCTTCAGCAAAGCTTCTCATGGGGTCATTAGGAGACAGACTGTATTCACGGTGAGGGAGGGAGCAAGGTACACTGGGGAGGAAAACATACAGCCTGCAATTGATATTCTCTTCCCCACTTACCTGACAGAGCCCTGCACACCTGCCCCATCTGTCAAGACAGAAACCAAAGCTCACCCCAGCACGCGGCACAAGTTCCCTCACCCAGAAACTGCCGGCACAGGAGAGCTGCAAAACACGCTCAGCTCGCACCAGGGCCAGAACTGCGGCCCCCCCCGGAGGGGTTAAGGCAGCTCCTGCCCAGGCAGCCTTTAAAAAAAGCTTACTTTTAGCTGTTTATCAAAAACCCGCTGGTTCTAACCCCAAACGATCTCCCGCATGGCCCCAGCGATAAGCGAGAGCCAGCGGACACAGAGGCGGGGTCGGATATTCGGGGGGCCCCTGGAGGGGAACTCGCTGCCCCGGGAACGCCCCACAGGCGAGGCCCTCCCAGGACCCGCCGCAGCCCCGCGGCCGGAGGGAGCGGGGGAGGCCCGTCACGCCGAGCCCCAGCTCAGCCGGCAGAGCCCCGGGCGCCGGCACCGGCAGGACCGGCAAGGAGAGCAAAGGCTCCCCAGGGCCCCGTCCGTCCCGCGGGGAGGAACCACAACAAGCCACAGCTGCGGGGGAAGGGGCTCCTGAGCAGGCGCGTCCCAGCGCCGGCTGAGGGGACAGCGAGGAGGAGGCGGCGGCGGCCACGAGCACCCGCTCCCTCACCGGCCCCGGCGGAAGGCGGGAAACGGGGGCACGAGGGAGCGCGAGCCGCCCGCCCCCCTCAGCTCCCCACAACCGGCCCCCCTCAGCTCCCCACAACCCCTCTTCCGCCGCAGGGACCCCCGAGCCCGAGCAGAACCGACGGCAGGTCCCTACCTGCGCTGCGGCGGTGCCCGAGATCCACCGCCGCCTCAGGGCGGGCTCCGGACACTGCCGGCGGCCCTCACCCCCAACGCGGCGGCGGCAGGACTCACACTGAGGGGACGCGCGCTCGTACACACAGCGTGAGGAAACATCCCAAACACCGCCCACAAGCCCGCCTCACCTCGCACCAATCAGCGCGCAAAGACGAGGAGTGGCGGCGGGAGCAGCCAATCAGAGAGACAGTGAGGCGGTGCCATCACTACTTTGTCCACCCTGTGACTATTACCAGGAGCCCTGGCTTGAGGCGGGAACTCGGCCGTTCCCCCGCTCGGCCCCCTTTTACTTCTGCAAAGTAATGGGGCTGGGGAGATTTCCTGCAGATTTTGGGATGAAATAAAGCAAACTGAAGGGCAGCCCAGCCCTGGAAATGAGGACTTTGCTCTTCCAGAGCTTGGTGCTGCATGTGGGGCATAAAGGATCCCCCCGGACAGCCCCGATGCCGCCACCATCTGCCCCTCCCGATGTGTCCGCAAACGGTGTCGGCATCGTTGGTCATGAACTACAGGGATGTGGGGATGAACAGACAAGCAGCAAGAATAATGCGCGGACAGAGAGGCTTTGCGAGGTTCAGCAGCGATAAGTCACTCTTAGCAAGGGTGTTAGTCATTAGGAACATCTGCTTTTTGGCCAGGGGGTTCCCCGGTGGGAGGCAGGAGCCGGGGGATGCCGCCCGAGCAGAGGGGCGAGGGAGGCAGCTCCCCACACCCCAATGGGGCCATTCCCTTCCTGCCCACCTCATCCCCTCATCATGAACAGAAGAGGGGGGAAATCTCCCACTGGTGAGCAGTGGAGAAGAGAAATGACACAGCTTTCCCTTGCAAGCAGCTTCTCCTGGGGTCCTTTGTGGGTTTTAACTGTCATTGTCATTAAGACACATCACTCATTAGGCCACCAGTGCTGATTAAAGGTTGTTTTTCCACTAAAGTGGCACTTCTTGGTCTGTTGAGGTGCACTTTATTACAGGGGGTTGTTTCTCTGTTTGCTTCTGTTCCTCGTAGTCCTTGTTAGGTTTGGTAAATACACGGTTATCTTTATGGCCACCTACATGCGCACACACATCTGCATATGAGTGATCCGTTAATCGTAGTCATTATCAATAACCAAGGTCCTAGTTTTTCCCCGTTTGGAGCCAGAGAAACTACTCAAAAAGAGGACAGAAGGGATCTACGTCTCCTCCTTCTCGTTATGTGCGCATATAGTAGAAAACCTGAAAAAGAAAACAAAGTAATATTTAATTTTCAACGGACACAGGCTACCGACCCTCCCATGCTGCCTACGCAAGCCAAAAATAAGGAATACTTGTTATTACTACTTAATCCTCCTTACCGTAGCGGTTTCTGGCGCTATTAAGGCTCTTTCAGCTTGGTTTTGTTTCCAGTCCCCCATCAGCTGGTGTCTGGGATCCATCGGTGTTTGATAGCTGTTGGTGACGGGTATCCATCAGTGCTAGATGTCTGTCAGTGTCTGCCATCCATCAGCTTCTCTATCACAGACAGATAGACTTGACTTCAAATTGGCAGCGATTTCTGCCATCTGCATTTTCTCCTCTCTTTTTCGTTACATGTTTTAACAGCATTTTATTTCACCCCAGAAATTTGGAAAGCAAAATCCATGACTGCCCTTCTCTCCTGCTCCCGTCCCCACCGCCTTTCACAGCCCCAGCCTTGTCCTTCCTCCTCTCTTCTTTACTTGGCACCAGTTTCTTCTTTGTCTTCACGGCCTGAGGAAGGAACATGTCTCCCATTACATCTTCCTGCCTCTCCCACTTCACTCCCCGTGTAAACCCCGTTCATATTCCTCTTGCCATCTTCACTATGCAGCCATCCCCACCGTGTGGCCGTATTAACAATACATGTATTCATATGTATTACTGTATTAATTACTGTATTAATTTTACTGCATTATTAATACTGTATTAATAATGCTGTATTGATAATACTGCATTAATGACAGAATCACACATAATCGCAGAATCTCACAGGTTGGAAGGGACCTCAGGGATCATCTAGCCCAACCTTTCGAGGAAGAGCACAACCTAGACAAGACGGCCCACCTCCCTGTCCAGACGACTCTTGAAGGTGTCCAACGAGGCCGAGTCGATCCCTTCCCTGGGGAGATTATTCCAGTGGTGACTGTCCTCACTGGGAAAAATTTCCCTCTCGTGTCCAATCAGAATCTCCCCAAGAGCAACTTGTGTCCATCCCCCTTGCCCTCTCCATGTGACTCCGAGTAAAAAAGGAGTCTTTATCTTGCTTGTAGCTGCCCCTTAAGTCCTGGTACACGGGGGATGAGACCCCCTCTGAGCCTCCTTTTCTCAAGGCTGAACAAGCCCAGCTCTCCCAGCCTAGCCTCGTATGGCAGCTTCCCAGTCCTCTGATCATCCTGGTGGCCCTTCTCTGGACCCCTTCCAGCCTGGCCACATCCTTTTTGTACAGCGGGGACCAGAACTGCACACAGCGCTCCAGGTGTGGCCTGACCAGCGCTGAGCAGAGCGGGATGATGACTTCTTTCTCTCTGCTGGCAATGCCCTTGTTGACACAACCCAGCATCCCGTTGGCCTTCTTGGCCGCAGCAGCCACTGTTCGCTCATGTTGAGCTTCCCCTCACCAGGACCCCCAGGTCCCTCCCCACAGAGCTGCTCTCCAGCCAGGTGGATCCCAGCCTGTGCTGCACTCCCGGATTATGTTTTCCCAGGTGCAGGACCCTGCACTTGTCCTTGTTGAACTTTGTAAGGTTCTTGCTGGCCCACTCCTCCAGCCTAAACAGATCTCCCTGCAGAGCAGCTCTCCCTTCTGGAGTGTCTGCTTCCCCACTCAACTTGGTGTCATCAGCAAACTTCATCAGGCCACGCTTGATCCCCTGAAAAAAAATCCCTACCTGAAACCTTTTTGAGAAAAGACTTTTCTGCTGCTCACGTTTAGGGAGCACATTGCTGAACCCCGCTGCTGCCAGCTCCTGGAGCGCTGGAGGGGAGATAGGAGCCCTCACACCCCCAGATCCCTGCAGGGCTCTGCCCGCACCAGGACGCCCCTCTGCAGTGCTCAGGGAGGGGCAGAGCCAACATTAGGACGAGCCATTGCTGGTGAGCAAAGGATTTTGTCACCACCCAGCTTCTTCCAGTTCCCTCCCGGTTTGGTGCTTAGGACAGAAGCTCAGTGCCTGCTCCATGCTCACACCCCCAAACCCCCCCGTGATGGATGGTGGTGCCCGGACAGGGTGGTGGGGTGCAGCCCCTTTTTGGGGGGATGAGAGCAGGCACAGGGGTGAGCAGGCAGGTTCCTTCCCCTGGGACAGCCATTGCTGCTTTGTCCCGCTTGCCTGTGCTCCCTGGGGAGAGCCTGCCAAAGCCGAGCTTAACTCCTACTGCGACAAAGTAGAGATGAGGGGGCTTACGCAAGGTCAGCAAAAGGAGGAGAGGGCACCATTGAGCTTCTGCGAGTTTTGGCAGGAGCTTCTTCGGTGTTGCAAGATATTTAGCAAGGAAGTCCTGCAGGAAAAAAAAAAACGCAATTGGGTTTCACGGTGTTCAGGATGAGGCATCTACCAAAGCTAGAGAGGCTTGGCTGAAATGCCCCGTACCCAAGTCCAAGCTCTGCAAGGCAAAGCACACTCCTGGCAAGCACCCAGAGGGGGGAAAGCCCGCAGGGAGCAGGGTGGATCCCTGCTTGCAAGGGAACGCTGCATCGTTTCTCTTCTCCACTGCTCACCAGCGGGAGATTTCCCCCCTCTTCTGTTCGTTTTCTCTTTTTTCTCCCTTATTCTTCCCCAAAGGTGACTTTACCATGGGGGTTAACGCCTGCTCTTGGCCACAACCCTTGCAAACATACTCCTCTGCCACACCAGCAGTGCAGCAGATGAGCCTAGATCAGCTGATTACATAGTGCAAAACAAATTCCTTGATTCTAGTTTTACTTCTGTAAAAATAAATCCCGCAGGGAGCAGGGTGGATCCCCAGGGGTGAGGTGGGAAGAGGGGGAGAAGCCCCATTGGGGTGTGGGGAGCTGCCTCCCTCGCCCCCCTGCTCAGGCAGCATCCCCGGCTGAGGGCTCCGTGCTGGCGGCATCCCCCGGCTCCTGCCTCCCACCGGGGAACCCCCCGGCCAAAAAGCGGGTGGATCGATGGCATCCCGCTCTTGGCACAGGCACGGGCACCTGGGGGATGTCACTGAGAGCTTCCACATCTCGAGTGCCAGCTCAGAAATCTCCCAACACAGTCATCGAAATACACGTTAAGAGCCGTGCCAAGGACAGAGGCTGGCAAATCAATATTTATGTGCCCAGGGACGTCTCAACCAAATTGAGGCACCCAAATGTGGTTTTACGGGGGGGGGTTTATCATAGACTCATAGAACGGTTTGGCCTGGGAGGACCTTTTGAGGCCATCGAGTCCAAGCCCCTGCCACGAGCGGGGCCATCTTCCACTAGAGCAGGTCGCTCCGAGCCCCGTCCAACCTGACCTTGCGTGTCTCCAGCGATGGGGCATCGACCACCTCCCCGGGCAACCTGGGCCGGGGCTTCACCACCCTCAGCGTGAAACATTTCGTCCTTAGATCTGGTCTGAATCTACCCTCACCACACCTTCCCACCCGGCCAGCATCCCGCTGCCAAGCAATGACTAACACCCTTGCTAAGAGTGACTCATCGCTGCTGAACCTCGCAAAGCCTCTCTGTCCGCGCATTATTCTTGCTGCTTGTCTGTTCATCCCCACATCCCTGTAGTTCATGACCAACGATGCCGACACCGTTTGCGGACACATTGGGAGGGGCAGATGGTGGCGGCATCGGGGCTGTCCGGGGGGATCCTTTATGCCCCACATGCAGCACCAAGCTCTGGAAGAGCAAAGTCCTCATTTCCAGGGCTGGGCTGCCCTTCAGTTTGCTTTATTTCATCCCAAAATCTGCAGGAAATCTCCCCAGCCCCATTACTTTGCAGAAGTAAAAGGGGGCCGAGCGGGGGAACGGCCGAGTTCCCGCCTCAAGCCAGGGCTCCTGGTAATAGTCACAGGGTGGACAAAGTAGTGATGGCACCGCCTCACTGTCTCTCTGATTGGCTGCTCCCGCCGCCACTCCTCGTCTTTGCGCGCTGATTGGTGCGAGGTGAGGCGGGCTTGTGGGCGGTGTTTGGGATGTTTCCTCACGCTGTGTGTACGAGCGTGCGTCCCCTCAGTGTGAGTCCTGCCGCCGCCGCGTTGGGGGTGAGGGCCGCCGGCAGTGTCCGGAGCCCGCCCTGAGGCGGCGGTGGATCTCGGGCACCGCCGCAGCGCAGGTAGGGACCTGCCGTCGGTTCTGCTCGGGCTCGGGGGTCCCTGCGGCGGAAGAGGGGTTGTGGGGAGCTGAGGGGGGCCGGTTGTGGGGAGCTGAGGGGGGCGGGCGGCTCGCGCTCCCTCGTGCCCCCGTTTCCCGCCTTCCGCCGGGGCCGGTGAGGGAGCGGGTGCTCGTGGCCGCCGCCGCCTCCTCCTCGCTGTCCCCTCAGCCGGCGCTGGGACGCGCCTGCTCAGGAGCCCCTTCCCCCGCAGCTGTGGCTTGTTGTGGTTCCTCCCCGCGGGACGGACGGGGCCCTGGGGAGCCTTTGCTCTCCTTGCCGGTCCTGCCGGTGCCGGCGCCCGGGGCTCTGCCGGCTGAGCTGGGGCTCGGCGTGACGGGCCTCCCCCGCTCCCTCCGGCCGCGGGGCTGCGGCGGGTCCTGGGAGGGCCTCGCCTGTGGGGCGTTCCCGGGGCAGCGAGTTCCCCTCCAGGGGCCCCCCGAATATCCGACCCCGCCTCTGTGTCCGCTGGCTCTCGCTTATCGCTGGGGCCATGCGGGAGATCGTTTGGGGTTAGAACCAGCGGGTTTTTGATAAACAGCTAAAAGTAAGCTTTTTTTAAAGGCTGCCTGGGCAGGAGCTGCCTTAACCCCTCCGGGGGGGGCCGCAGTTCTGGCCCTGGTGCGAGCCGAGCGTGTTTTGCAGCTCTCCTGTGCCGGCAGTTTCTGGGTGAGGGAACTTGTGCCGCGTGCTGGGGTGAGCTTTGGTTTCTGTCTTGACAGATGGGGCAGGTGTGCAGGGCTCTGTCAGGTAAGTGGGGAAGAGAATATCAATTGCAGGCTGTATGTTTTCTTCCCTGCCGTTATCCTGAAAAGCAGGTTTCTTCACCCGCTTTGCAAAACACCGAACTCCACCAGAGTGGGTGTATTTTATTCAGTTCATTTTTTGCGTAAAGACGGGGCTGGGTGGTAACTTCACAAAGGTGCACCCCGCACCGAGACGCTACAAAGCATTGACTGGCACATTTAACTGTCTCCTAGCCAATATTCACACCCCGCAGCTAATAACTGGGTAATTTCTGTCTTGATTCGCCTTAAAGACAATGCTCCCCTATAAATTTCCCACCCGTGCTCAGAGTAAGGGGCTTATTTGAGTGGGGTGTGAGGGGGGGAGCTGTCTGGGCTATGGCTGTGATTTTCAGTATTCTAATGAGGTTAGTTCACCTAAAGGATAGTTAGTTCTTATCAGCATCCCAATTAGTTCTCCTTCACTACTCACTTTATCGCCCCATTGTCCGCGTATTCTGAGGCGGGATGTTTGCTCTGATCAGTTTCTCTCAGGATAGGGAGGTATTTCTTTTACAACTATCTCTTAGCTACCTCCTCAGGTTGCCACATTCTGTTTTGCCATGCTTACGTGGTTCGTTGTTTGTACTTAAAAGAAAATTCAGTTTTCTTTGGGATACGACCGGTGTGCCTTGTTCCTTCCCTCGGCCTGACTTGAGATTTTCTCCTAAGCACCCCGTAAGATGCTTTGCTGAGGCCCCCCTCGTCACACCCCCACCAGGATAATGGCTTCTCCAGCCCCTTCTTGGCTTCCAAGGCTCAAGGGGTCTCCCCTGTCCCTGGGGTGCTGGGGCTGCTGGTGGTGGTGTCCAGCAGCTGTGGTGAGTGGAGGAGGGCTCAGCAGAGGTGTTGGGGGGGGACCCTGGGTCCCCCATTGCCCTGGCCTGGCCCCTGCTAGTGGTGAAACGGAGGGGCCGAGCAGTGGGAAGTGGGATGCTCACAGCCGGCGAGTGCCCTGTGGCCTGTCTGGGAAGGGTGCGTGGGGGTGGTGAGGAGGGTGCTGGGGCCAAGGGCCGGCCCGTAAGCTCCGTGACGCTGTGTTTGTCCCCGCAGGTACTCTGTGTGTGCTGAGGCTGGGCTTTGGCGTCAGAGAGGCAGCACGGGCGGGGCAAGACTGCACTGGTGTCACCTCCCTGAGCCTGGGTGTTGCCGTGGGGCCAGAGGTGATCTGTGAAAACCAAGCACGGCCCCAGTCAGTGTACGGAATTAACCATCCCAATCTGCTGTTTGGTCATCATGTTTTCTGTGCTCTCCCAGTGCAGTGATAACAGCTGTGGAGTTAAAACTGTGTCTAAGCCTGGCTTGAAACAGGCTTTGTGAACGGTTGTGACACCTCGGGCCCAAGATCCTGCTTGTTGCAAGCAAAGAGATTCCTCCTTTCAGTGTGATATGGAAGAGGTGGCGATGATCGGAGGGCACAACAGCAATGAGAATGTGGAGGAGCCCCTGAGTCCCCAGGCCGGAGGGGCATCCCCCCACCCAGAGGTGCCTGGGGACACCTGCAAAAGGACACCCTGCAGAGCTCTGGGTGAGTGCAGGGCCAGCTCTGTGGCCTGAAGGGAGGAGAGAGTGTCCGTGGGGCTGGCAAGTGTGAGGCTTCTTGCAGCTGCCTGGAAAGGGCTTGTCTTCCGCTCAGTTCCCGTGGGGTGGTGTGTAGCAGGCTTTTCCCACCACCTCTCAGTGCCTCTGGCAGCTCTCCTGCTGCGGGGTGTCCCCTGGGGGTCCCTCCGGCCTTCCCTGGGCAGCTGGTGTTGGGGGTGACAGGGATGCGAGGGCTGTGCCTGCTCTGGCACAGCACCCCCTTCACTGTGGGTGGGTTTTTCCTCCCACAGGCGAGTGGTGCAAGCTCTATTGGCGCTGCGCCCTGGTGCTGGCTGTGCTCATGGCCCTGGCCATGGCTCTATGCGTGGCTGTTGCTGCAGTGACAGGTAAGGGAGGAGAGGCTGCCACCGTCCGTCCCCTCAGTGCAGAGCTGGGTGTGCTGCCGGCAGCCCGGCTGGCGCGGTGCCAGGCTGGATGTGGGCCCTTCCCTGTGGGCTGGGGCAGGCGCTGGTATGTGAGACCAAGGTTGGCGGGGGGAGCATGTTGGGGCCAGGCCCTCCAGCTGGCTGTGCCCCTGCCCTGGGGGTGCTGGGGGGCCCTGGGGAGGAGCAGGGCCACCCCAGGCTGTGCTGTGGGGCAGGCTGTTAAGGCGTGGGGTGTCTGTGCCCTGCAGGTCCCTGGCAGCGAATGTGGGATCCCAGTGTGGGGAGCCTGGGGCTGCCTACTTCCCTGCCCCACGCAGCTGTGTGCCCCGGTCTGTGTGGAGCACAATGCCCTGACCTTCTCCCCTTCCCTCTCGAGCAGGAAAGCCTAAAGGGAATCCAGCTCTGCCGGCGGCTCTAGCGCTGGCCTGTCCTGACGACTGGGTTGAATACCAGAGGGTCTGCTACTATCTCTCACCGAGGGAGGGGAGCTGGGAGCAGGGCCAGGAAAAGTGCTCCTCACTTGGGGCCTCGCTGGCTGTGCTCAAGAGGCCGTGGGAATTGGTGAGTGAGGGGCTTTTGTGGGGGCGAAGGGGGGTTTCTGGGGTGGTGCAGATGCTGGGGCTGGTGCTGGGCAGGCGAGAGGTGCTTGTAGGGACAGAGATGCAGTTCTGCCCTGGGGCCCTGGAGGGAGGGAAGCATGGGGTGGGGTGTGGAGCCCAGGGCGTGTCTCCCCATCTGTCTGTCCCTCCCTCCATCTGCGGTGCTGGGCCGGACCCCGAGCAGGGCAGAGCTCCTGAAGAGCAGGACCAGCCCTGCTGGGCAGGCTGGTGAGCTCCTCCAGGAGCCTCTGGAGCTGGTGGGAGCTGGTGCCGTGCCCCGGCCGGTGGCAGCAGTGCGGGGCTGGGGCTGGCTGCGAGGCCGGCAGGGCCCGGCGTGGGGCTGGCAGCAGCTCCTGACTGTGGGCCCCTCTGTCTCCTCCGCAGGAGTTTCTCCGGCGCCTCAAGGGTAATGCTGATTACTGGCTTGGGCTGCGGAGACGGGGCGAGCGGCTGGAGTGGGTGGATGGCAGCAGCCTCAACGAGACGTGAGTCCCGTGGCGAGCCGGGGCCGTGGGGTGACCGTCCTGCGGCGGGGGGGGCAGGGGCCTGTTGGGCCGTGTCTGCTGGGCCTGTCCCTCGCAGGCAGCGCTTGTCTCCTGCTGCTTGAGGGGACGGCGCTACCGCGAGGGTCCCAGCAGTGTCTTCCCTTCCTGTTGCAGGATCCCAGTGCGGGGCCAAGGAGAGTGTGTGTATTTGAACGACCATGTTTTTGGGAGCACCAGCTGCTCACGGCAGCAGCGTTATCTCTGCAGCAAGCCGCAAGCTGTGATGTGATGGCAGCAATGGAGGAAGGAGCTTCCCCATGCTGGGGACTCGTTTGGCTGCTTCCACGTTCTTACATCAAGTGCAGCTCCGGGTTGCTGCTGGTGTCAGCAGCAGCTCACTGCCAGCTCTGGGGGAGACGAACCTGCAGGAAGGGCAGACCCTGTGGATGCTGCCTGGACTGGGCCCTTGGGCTGCCCCTTGAGTGGGTTCCTTTGTCCTTCTGGGCCCACCCCAGAGCCTGTGTTGCTTCTCTCAGTTTCTGTCTACCTGGTTTTGTCCTGTGGTCACCCATCAAGCAGCTTCTGCTGGATGAGATGGGTGCAGAAACCTTGGGGGTGGTCACTGGCCCTCTGCAGGGCAGAGGGTGCCCAGAGCTGGGGTGTGACGGGCCCTTGGGGCGGTACCCAAGAGATGTGCTGGTCTTAATGCTATTTTTTACTATTTTTATTAAAATACTACAAACTACCATGGGTGTCCCTTCTTTTTGGGAAGGTGCCTGCTCAAGGCCGCCCTGTCCGTTCCCCTCCTGGTCTCTGGGTGCACTTTCCGTCCTGGCTCTGGGAGCGTTGGGGTACCCATGTGCGACGTGACGGCTGCCCCCGGGGTCTTCTCCCTCGAGCCGTGGCAGCGTGGGGTGCCGGTGGCTGGCGGGGGATGGCTGGCGCTCTCTGCTGGAGCCTGTCCCGCAGTGCTGGCTCTGCCCGGAGCCCAGGCGAGTTGTGGGGCTCCCCCGGGCCGTGCTCTGCTGGAAGCCACGGTCCTTTCCTGTCCCCCCTTGTTTTCCCTTGTCTGGGGGCTCTCGGGGGCCCCACAAATCCTGACCCCCTCAATCGGGTGTTGCTGCAGGAGCCCCAGAAGCATCTGCAGGTGCTGGGGACAAACCGGACCAGGGCGGTGGGAGCACGAACCTCGCTGTGTCCCCTGGGAGCGCGGTGCTGGTGTGGTGGCTGCGGGAGGGCCCCTTCCCAGCGCTCCCAGTGTGTCCATCCTCAAGCGTGCCAGTTTGGGGCTCGGATGGCTGTGGGGAGGGGAGAGGAGTGCTGTTGGGGCAGTGGTGCCTCATTTCTGTTTGGCTTGTTCTTTATGAGCTGGGGCAAGCCTATTTGTGAGGCTTCTGCCATGGGGAGAGGCTCTTCTCTCCTCTCCCTGCCCCTGAGTTCTTCCTAATTCCTTCCTAATTCCATTTTTCCCCCTTTGCTTACCTTAGCACTCACACCGCTGCGCTTCCTCTCCGCCTTTGCCTCTGTTAAGGATGACAGCCCGGCTAGAAGAGCGATAATCCCCTGCATTAAGAGCGTGTGCAGGCTGTGGTGAGTGAAGAGTGGGAAATGCAGGAGCATGTCCCTGGTTTGGAGGTGCCGTTTTCCCCTGGGGCGAAGCCACCCCAGCTTTTTGCCCTGCAACATCTCCAAAATTACCTTGGTGGGTGTGGCAGCCATCACAGGCTGCCCTTTGCGTTGCAGCCTTTCCGCTTTCACACTGTTAACCACAGCCACCCCCTTTCTCACAAGGGACAGGGCAATATTTACCCGACAGGGCCTCAAAGCTGTTTAAAGGAAGGGAAAATGGCTTTGAGGGGTGTTTGTCACCGGTATGATGGGGTGGGGGGAAGAGGTCGTGGTCTCAAATGGGGGCTGTTGTGGAAATAGGGTCTGCTCTGAGCACGGCAACAGCCGGCGTAGGTGGCTTGTGCCCAGCAGCCTGCGCTAGCAACACCTGTGCCTCGGTTTAGCTCGCGTTTCCCCCACCCGACCTTCTTTTTCTGCCTCCTCCCATCATGGGGCTCCTGCCAGTCTTCCCCACAGTTCAACCTGGACTGGTCTGTCTAGAGCAACCAGTATGGCTGAGCATCCAGCTTCCCTGCGCTGCTCAATCCCTGCTGCTGTTCGAAGGAGTCCTGCTCAGCAGATGGGGTTTGCTGTTCCCAGCTGCAGAATTAAAGCAGTAGCCTAATGAGGTTGCGGGTGTAAAGGTTGCAGCATCATCTGCTCTCTTGAGGAGCTTTTCTCTTGTCACTTTGTGTCTGTGTGGTCAGGTTGGATGCTGAAAGCCTCGCCAAAACCTCAAAGCAAGGGTTTGTTGCTGGTAGAGAAGCTGTGGCCCCTCCTGCACTCGCTTCTCCCATAGAAAATGCTCTGACAAACCTCCCCGGGGTTTTCCCTACCTGCTCCGGACGGGCAGCGCACGGGGATGCCGAGGTCGGGTGTGTGCAGAGCAGAGCCCAGTGGGGACAGTCCCCGCTCAGGTCCCACCGCCCCAGGCGTGGTGGGGGTTGCAATCCAGCCCCCGCCGTGTGCTCCCCTCATGAGTCTGGGGTGGTTTTGCTCTCCAAAGAAACCCCTTTCTCCTAAATGGGGATAAACACCTAATTGTTGGATGCTTCAGTAGGTCCAGAGGCACCTGATTCCTCTTCTGACAGTCTGGCTTTTGCCTCACTGGGGTCGGATGATCCGTGTGGGGGGTTTCTGAGCCCGTGTGCAGAGACAGATGAGCAAAGAAACCAGTAAAAATGCCATCTCATGCCTTTACCGCGATATTTTCTGTAACTTTGTGTTGTTTTCTACCATTCCTGCCCTCTAATTAGTCTGGTCCCATCCTGGTTTCCAAAGGGAGAAGCTGACTGTCTCTTGGAAGTGACTTCAAAAGAAGGACTGAGGGAAAACCGGAGAGATTCTGTGAACTGTTTGGAACATTCTCCATCCTCTCCCCTTGAAGGGCTCATTTCTTTGGAAACCCCATGTTTCCAAAGAGCCTCCCAGGATTTTTGGCACCGGCCGAAATCCATGTGTGGGGTTTCCGAGGGCAGCGAAGTCTGGAACTGCCTATTTGCAGAAGCACAGGTTTTGGGTTTTTTGGGCTTTTATCATTAAAGGTGCCTTGTTTTGGAAGATTTCGTTTGGTTCCTTAGAAGAATATGGCTTGACTTTGAATAGAAAAGGTTTCTTGATGCTATCAGGTGTTACTTCGCTTGATGTGAGCTCACTTTCCCTGGCTTAATTCAGCAGAAGCGACGTAAAGTTTCATTTTCAGGCTGGCCAGCGCAGTGAACAGGCTCTTTCGCAACCTTGTTCCGCTCGACGAGCGTTCAGAGGCTCGTGCTTCTCCCTGCACACCTCGAGCTTGGAGAGGAGCTTGCAAAGCTGGGCTGGAGGAGAAATCCTCGGGAAAAACTGGACTTGCTGACTGCTGGCTTGCCACCGTTCGAGCAAGAGGCATCACTGGTGGTCCTCTCGCCTCTCCCGCTATGGCTGGGGAAATTATTTATGCTGACCTGGATATCAGTCCCGGGAAACAGGGCAGGAAACTGGATTCGCTTCCTCAGCCTGGCAGTAAGTGCATCGTGGGTTTGGGGGGTCTTTTCTGGGGGGGCTGTGCTTGTGTTGGGAGACTCGCACCCTCCGGGTGGTGCAGGGAGGGGAAGTGGCCCATGGCTGCGGTGGTGTGATAAGGGATCCCGTCTGCGGTTTGGGATCCCTTTGGTAGTTTTGAAATGGCCGTAGGGTTTCTTTGATACGATGTCACCACTTCACTCTGTGCCCAGAGACCTACCGTGGCTCAATTCAATGGGATTCCTCCACCATGGAAACCAAGCGGGCTCGTGTTAACGCTTGCTGCCATGGGGTTAAATACCAGGGCTGCTTTTCGGCCTCCAGCTGCCCTTGGGGACGGCGTTACCCCCCTTTCCACCTCCCTCATCCCTCCTTGTGTGGCTGCTTTGGCTGCAGCCCTGCCAGGATCAAGCCTTAGTTTTGCCACGATCAGTTTTGGAGCCGTAGCTGCCCCCAGCTTGGCCGCGGTCCTTGCGCAGAGAGGCTGAACTCAGAGAACTAAACCCCTGAAGCTTGTGAGGCAGGGCTCAGCCGCTGCACCAAGTGCAGTTTCAGGGGCTGGTTCCTAAAACCCATCTGAAGGGGCTGTGTTTATCCTGGTGTGATGGAAAAAGAAATCCCCCAGCACCCAGCCAGCAAAGGCTCCAAACCTGCGTGAATTCAGCTGCTTTTAGGAGACCTGCGATGCTTAAAGGGCAGCTGGTGCCTTTAGGTGGCCTGATCCGAGTCTCGATAAACCTGGTGCGTCTTTCCTGCACTTGTAATGGTGTTTTGCCCCCACCCCTGTCTCGTTTCCTTCCTCTGCTGCCTTGCTCTGGTGCTTCACGCTCTTTTCCCGCTTATAATATGCGTGAAATTCCCAACTCTTGGAGTTTGGACACCTGGATAAAGGCAACCAACCTCATCACGAGCGACTTCGCCGCACCAGCGGGATGATTGTGAAATGGAGGAGGGTGGCAGCAGTGAAACGCAGACGACTGACCAAAGCTTTTGAACAGCCAGATGGCTGCCGGTCTCTGAGCTGCTCTGGAGAGCAAACAGACGAAATGTGTGCTGCAGATCCGGCTCGCTGGATGCGGGTTTGGGCAGTGTTTTTTCTCCAGAAACTCTTTCCCTTGCAGCATCAGGGTGTCCTCAGTGGCACCGAACTGCTCTCTGGGCCAGCTGGAGCGGGATCCTCCTCCTCGGAGTGGCTGTGGTAGTGGTGGGATACTTGTGTGAGTAGTTCCGCTTGCTGGCGCGGGGGTGACCAAAGGGCCCTCCAAAGAGCAGGGAGCAGGTCCCGGCTCCGGCGGTGCCGGCCCAGATTTTTGTGTAGGAGTCAAATGTGCTTTTTGTGATCTGCGTTGGCTGACACACATCAGTGCGGGGTGCGGGGAAGTGGGGTGGATGAGCCCTGACTCTTTTGGTCGGCCAGCGAGGGGAAACCACTGGAAACTTCTCAGCTGTGGCTTGGGTGAGGGCTTGGTACGCGATGGCTGAGCTCAGGGACGCACGGAGCCCTGCCAAAATGAGTCTTGTGCCTGGCAGGATGTTGCTGGTGGCATCTGATGCTGCCCTGACCCACAGCGCCCCCAAAACCCACCAAACAGGTGGAAGGGAGACTCAGATGTCTGATGGGGAGGGGAAATCCTCCAAAGGTGGGGAGATCCACTAGATCCTGCACTGGGGAGGGACTCGGGTGTGGTTTTGATCTGTGGGGGGGGATCTGCCAAGGTTTTGGCACGGGGGTACGGAGGAAGGAGCGAAGGGGTCTGGCTCGAGCAGGTGATGCTCTGGGATGTGGGAGCAACTTCGGGTGCAAGCTGGGGTGTGGTGGCTTTGTCGGGAGCTGCTGTCCCTGTCGCAGGGTGGGTCTGGGGCCAGCAGCGATCTGGGGCTGATGCTTTGAACCTGTGTGGGCCCAGTACTGGAGAGACCCCAGAATAAATCTGCTGGGAGCAGTTCCTGTGCGCTGCATGTGTGTGTGGGCACGCTGTGCCGCAAGGGCTGGTCAGGAGGTGGTGAAGAGCCCCTCACCCTTGTGTCAGGCCCCTCTGAGCTGCACAGCGAAGGCTGGAATGGCTTCTTTTGCAGGAAAGGCCACTTTCCTAGTGGTCAGAAGATCCAGGGCTTTTTGCAGCTGCCCCTTTGATGCCTCCATATCTCGTGTGCCATCTCACACAGGGGGTGGAGGGAGTTCGAAGTCCCTCTTCCCTGCTCCGTCCTTCCCTTGCAGTTCTCCGCCAGCAGTTGGGGAGCCCAGGCAGCTGCAAGAACGAGAGCAGGAGCGTAGGGGATGGCACCACCACCCTGGAGAACGTCACTGTCCTCTTGAACCTGAGGAAAGGTCTCTGCTTGCCAAAACTGCAAGGTAACTGCCCAGCCATGATGCATGTCAGCCCCCTTGGCTTCCCCAAAAACTGGCAGCACCCCTAAACTGGAGAGCCAAGTGAAGGTCAGGGCATCCCCACGCTCCTGGGGAGCCAACAGGACTTACACGCTTGTCCTTCGGATGTGCAGGGGACGAGGTGGCTTCTGGGTGGCTTGAACGTGGCACCGACTGTCTTTCAGAGGGTGAGGGGTGCAAGCTCTGCCCCACGGGCTGGACGCTGCGTGGGACCAAGTGCTACTGGGTTTCCAGTGAGATCAGCTCTTGGAGCGAGAGCCGGCAGGACTGCGTGAATCAGAGAGCCGAGCTGCTGATGCTGTGGGGGCAGGATGAGCTGGTGAAGGGGCCGATGGCATCGGGGATGCGGGATGGGTGCCAGGGCTGCGGCCGAGGGGCTGCTGGCACCTGGGGGAAAGGGTTAAGGGCTTGCCGGTGCCTTTGCCAGTGTCGGGGAGCGCGCGGGGATGGGCTGGAGCCTGGTTTTGGGACGGCACGCTGGCATCAGCACCTGCCCTCTCCCTGATCCAGGATTTCATAAAGGAAATGGTGCGGAAACCCAGCAGCTACTTCTGGATCGGCCTCTCCGTCCGTTCCACCAGGGAGGGCTGGACCTGGCTGAATGGCTCCCGCCTGGACCGGAGCCGGTGAGCGCTTCGGGCAGGGACGGGTGTCGAGGTGGGCGCCTCCACCAGCACCCAAGGGTCCCTCGCGCTGTGACACGGGCTCCCTTCTGCACCCACAGGTTCCAGCTGAGCCCCAGGAATGAAGGAAGCTGCGGGGCGGTCAGGGAGAGCACGATCGTCTTTGACACCTGCAGCTCAGGATTGCAGTGGATCTGCCAGAAAGAAGCCACCCAGCTCTGAGCTGGGGTGGGGGGTCAGGGCATCACCCCCCTGCTCCTTTCCCCGTTCTTTTTTAATGTGCCAATATTGGGGTGCGGAGCTGCCCCTCATTTGCATGCTAATTTGTATACAGTGAGGGAGCGGGAGGGATTTGGGGTCAGGACAAGCCATGGGGAGAAACTACCAGCAGTGAAGACATGGGTCAAAACCACTGAAATCCTCTATTACACCCAAAACCTGACCATGAGCTGATGGTCAGAGGAGAAAAAAGAATCGTTGCGGGGTGAAAAACAATTCGTATGACTCTTGAGTTCCTCCAGCAGCTTCATCGAGCCCGTTTATGGCGAGGTTTTAACGAAGCAGAGGTGCGGCTGGGGCCGTGCATGTGAAAACCGCCCCGTAGGAGGTGGTGCTGGGGAAAGGGGTGAGAAGTCTTTCTAAAAAATAATTAAAAATAACAATTTTTTTAAAAATCCGCTTCTGGGGTGGGGAGGGGGGAACTGGGGGAGGAAGTAGAAATCAGCTGGATGAAAATGCTAAATTTAGAACAGCTTTGTTGATGCCAAGATGAGCTGAGCTCTTGCTGGGGAAAGAACCCTGGAAGAAGGGTGGAAAAAAGGATTTAACGTAAAACTGGGCTAATTTGGGCAACTGGCAGCCAAAGCTGGTAAATGGCTTTGGAGGAATGGGACAGAGCACAGGGTGAGCGTGGAAAAGGTCACCCAGACGTGGCAATAAAGGTGCGCTAGCTTTTATTAGTAGTAGTATTAAGTATTATTATTATTATTATTATTAGTGCAGCTTTGGGGTGGGCTCAAAGGGATGGGGTCTTGGGCAGGTTCGGGCGGTGGCCCTGCCTTCTGTGTGACAGCAACCGAACCAAATCCCACCCAGGGAAGTGAGAACCACCCCCGGTGGGGCTGTAAACCACCAAAAAGTGCCTGTAACGGGAATAGTTCATCCCCCAAAAAGGTCAAAAATTGGGACTAGCTCCTCTGCCCCAGTACTGGCTGCCTGATGGATGTGGGGCCTCAGCCCCATATGCACCCCTAGGCCCAACGTGGGCCCCTCAGGAGTGAGGGGCCGGGGGGATCTGGGGGGGGCTTTGCCTCGGGGTGCGTTGAGGAGGGTCGGGGCGACCCCGAAGGGCTTCGTGTCCCGTCCCCCCCGCACCCCGGAATACCCTTGGCTGAGTTTCCCATAATGCACCGCGCTCGCCTCCCTGACTACAACTCCCGTCAGCCCCCGCGCGGAGGACTCAGTTTCCCGGCGTCCTCTGGGACCGGGAGCGGCGCAGTGCGCATGCGCCACGGCGGGGAGGCGGAGGCGGGCCCTCCGCCATCTTGTCCCGGTCCCTGAGCAGTGTGAGCAATGGGGGGGGGGCGGGGGGGGGGGGGGATGTCCTTTGGCTCTTAAAGGGGGCACGGCCCGGGGTGGGGCCACCTCGGGTTGCGATGGAGCGCGGTCCGGCGGAGGAGGTTCGCCGGCGGGCGGGTTGGTGGCGGCGGGGGTGGCGGCAGCGCGCCGGCAGCGCGCCGGAGCCTCGGCCCTTCTCTTCCCGTTGGTTTTTCCTTCCCAGCCGCAGGGCCCGCTTTAAGGCCCAGCGGTGGGAACGGGGCCGCCGTGGGGGGGGGGGGGAAGCCGTGAGGGGCGGGGGGGGGGGGGCCTCGGGGGAGAAATGGCGGGAAGGCGGGAGGCGGGGATAGGGAGAAGGCGGGGTTTGCGGGGCGGGGCTTTGCGGACGAGGGGAGGAGCCACGCGTGAGGGCGGGGTTGTTGATGGGGCGGGGCCAAGAGGGGGCGGGGCTGTGGCGGGTGGGCGGGACCAAGAGGAGGGTGTGGTGCACAGTAGGGGCTTGGAGGGGTGGAGCCATGGCGTGGGGGCGGGGCTGGAGGGGGAGGCGGGGCTTCAGCAGGGTTTTGGGGGACAGTATGGCCTCCCCCCTCCCTTACCCAGGCCCACCCAGCCTGTGTCCACCCTGCCCCCCCCCATGGGAGCCACCCCCATACCCCTGTCTGTCCCCCCCAAGTACCCTATCACCGCCCCCCGAGAGTCAGCCCACCCCCATGGAGTCAGACCACCCCCCTGTACCCCATTCCCTGTCCCTCCTCACACCCCCCCCCCAGCACCCTCCCATGCTGGTGCCCCCCCCATGTCCTCCTTGCCCCTCCCCAGCCCCCTCCCCATGGAACTGGGCTGTCCCCATGTGTGCTTCCTCCCAGCCCTGTGTCCCCCCCCAGCACCCCAATGACCCCCCCAAGACCCCTCCATGGAGCCAGGCCACCCCCATGTCCCCCCAGACCCCCCTCCAGAGCTAGGCCACCTGACACCCCCGCCCAGACCACCCCATGGAGCCAGGCTGCCCCTAAATCCCCCTCCCATGCCTCTGTGTCCCTCCCCCAACCATCCCCATGTTCCCCCCCCACCCCCGCCAGGTCCCCCCCATGGAGCCGGGCCGCCCCGGCCGGCAGCGGGCCCCCGACTGCATCCGACGACAGAAGCGCCGGGAGCTGGATGCCCGCCGCAGCAAGTGCCGCATCCGCATCGGGGGGCACCTGGAACGCTGGTGTCGCCTCAAGGAGCAGCTCGGCTTCGCCCTGCACTCCCAGTTGGCCCAGTTCCTCCTCGACAGGTCGGTGCCGGGGGAAGGGGGGGGTCCGCAAAACCCTTAAAACCCCTCGGAATGGGGAAAAGAAAAGGTTTAAGTTCCCTCTCCCTCTTCCCGCCACAGGTACAGCTCCCACAGCTGCGTCTGGAGCCCGGGTAGGTGCCTCCCAGCCCAATTCCACCTTAGCATTGATTTTTTTTTTTTTTGGACCCAAAAGAGGTTTATGGTGGAAGAGAGAAGATTCCCGTTGCGTCGAGCACTTGGGGGCTGGAGATTCGCACACCCCCACCGAGCAGGAGGCGAATCGCTCCCCGGGTTTGGCTGCCTTGGGGCCATTGGCATCCCCAGCTCTTATTTTTGGGGCTATTTGGGGTTTTGGGGATTGCTAAAAAAGGGGTGCTTTTCATATAATGGAACCATCAGAGCTTGAATGACATGGTGGGGAAGGTGGAGGGAGACCCACCTGCCCCACGTTGGTTTTACATGATGGAGAACAACCAAAAAGCCAGACTTTGGAGCCGGTTTTCACTGATTAGTCTGTTTTTTTGTGCCTTCACCAGGCGAGCCGGAGCCCAACCTTCTCCATGCCGATGCCCTGCAGCGCCTGGTCGTCCTGTCCCACGGTCACGGCCAAGAGTGCGGTTTCGTCCCCGACGTGAAGCCCCCAGCCCCGGGCAGCACGTCCCAGCTGGTGTGGGAGTGCATGGCCGGGCACAGCTTCTCCTGGGGTGTCCCTGGGGCAGCGGGGGACCGTACCCCCACAACCGGCCACCATGGAGAGGAACAACGGGGGGACTCGGGGCGCAGCTCCCCACCGGCCGCCAGCCGCCGGCGCTCGCTCCGGAGAACAGGTCTGGTCACCGAGTCCGGCTCCGGGAAGGGTGAAACCGAAGCGGAGGGAGCAGCTCAGTCGCCTGTCGGTGCCGGGGACCAGAGGGAAGAGCCAGGAGCTGATGGTGATGATGGTGATGATGACAACGCAGGTGAGCTCCTCTGTATCCCCTTCTCCATCCCCATTTCTCCGTTGGCCTCTGGATTGCCCATCTTCCGCCCTTCTCCCAGTCCCAGGGGCACATCAGCCACCTTCCCACCGGCATCAGGTGTTGCCCCAAACCCCGTTGCCTCCCTATTCCACCATATTTGACAGCACCGTCCTGTAAAACAAATCCCTGGGCTTTTGCTGGAAAAACGGGCAGAGCAGTCTCCCACTGGGCTTGTTCCTACCACAAAATAATCCCGTATCTTCTCTGTCCTTTCCTTGCCCTGGAAAAGCAGAGCTGGGGGACCTCAGGTTCATTACAGGCGTTGAGCAGACCTCGCTGAGCCCACGCAGACGCAGCTCTCGGCAGTTTCCGAGAGTCGCAGCCCTTGTCGTTTATCCAGACTGGAAACCGGGGGGGGAAAATCCATTTTTCCCCCTGTAGTAGCTACTTGAGAAGAAGTTGAGCTTCTTCCAGTAGAGTATTTTGGAGTAACTTGGCCTTCATTTCTTCCGCTCTGCGGGGTGGCACCATGCAAGTCCCTTCCAACACCTGCAGGCTTCCCCACCCTGCTCCCAGCTCCACTCCCCATCCTCCTCCTCCCTCCCCTGCCTCTCCCAACATCATGGCTCAACCAGCCCCTCTTCAACTTCCCACAACTCCTGTTGCCTCCTTGCAGCTCCCCGAGTGCCGACGGAGATGGGGACCATGGCAGAAGGTCACGGGAGGTGAGTCTTCCCCGAGTCTGTAACTGGGCTCTCTGGAGCTGAAGGTCAAGTTTGGACCCGCCCATCTCATCCCTTGAGATCTCCAACGGGCAGCCGCTGTTTTAAGGAAGACTTTCCACGGGAAAACCCGTTGCGGCAGAGCTGACTTTGACCGTTGCGTTCCTGCAGCACGCCCATCCCGGAGGAGAAAGCGGAGCTGGGGGCTGAGCCCCAAGAAGGAGAGGAGGAAGAGGAGGACGAGGACTTTGCCGAGGAGGATGACCTCACTTACACTGACGATCTGCGCGATGAGAACTACCACCCATCTCTGGACAGGTGAAGAGTGCTTAGAGCTGCTGGGAAGGGGCCCTTGGCCTGGGACCACGTGAGAGCCAGTCCCCAGGCTCCCAGTCATGCCGTCCCAGTCCACACTGGGAGGGTTTCAAACCTTACATCTCTGCCACCCTATGACGTCCTTATATCACCTAAATAAGGTGCTTCTGCGCTCAAAAAGGCACGGTCTTTTGGGGAGACACATTCTTTTGCTGTATCTCTCCCTGGGTGAGGGTGTTTACCACGCCCTACCCATGCCCAACCCATGCCCAACCCATGCCCAACCCACGCCCAACCCATGCCCAACCCACGCCCTACCCACGCCCTACCCACGCCCTACCCACGCCCAACCCACGCCCTACCCTTGCCCTACCTATGCCCAACCCACACCCAACCCATGCCCAACCCATACCCAACCCCTGCCCAACCCACGCCCTACTCATGCCCTACCCTTGCCCTACCCACACCCAACCCACGCCCTACCCACGCCCTACCCATGCCCAACCCACGCCCTACCCTTGCCCTACCTATGCCCAACCCACACCCAACCCATGCCCAACCCATACCCAACCCCTGCCCAACCCACGCCCTACTCATGCCCTACCCTTGCCCTACCCACGCCCAACCCACGCCCAACCCACACCCAACCCCATCCAACCACCTAAAACGTCTTTCCTATCCCACGTCTGTCTTCTTCCCCAGTGACTCGGAGCAACAGCGGCGACAAAGCCAGACCAAAGCCCGTAAGAAACCCATAAAGGAGGAGCCGCCCCCGAATGAGCCGAGCCTGACCAGCTCCAGCCCGTCAGGGGAGAAGGTTGGACGAGTCAGGTGAGTCGTGATGGCCGCGGTGACGCTGGGGACGGGCGTCGGGGGTCCTTGTCTTGGGGAATCCATCTCGCCGTGGCGAGAGCGTGTTGGAGATGCTGAGAAACCAGATGGAAACCATCCAGCCCAACAATAAATGATGTTCAAGCCCTGAGCTCTGGGCAGGGCAAGAGCCGCACGTCCCCAAGGCGGTTTAATCCTCGCGGTGCCGTCGTCCGCGGGGCAGAGCTTGCGTTGCTTGGCCTTGTTGCGTGTTAGAGCTTGCAAAGGGGTTGTGTGGGGGAGGTCTGGGACGCCGGTCTCGCTGCAGGGTGAGGCTTAACAAGTCTCCATTTCATCCACCGCGTCTCTCGTGGAGCTGGTCGTGGGTGCTCAGGGAGCAAGGACGTGCTGCTGGGGCAGAGGTTGTCCCCAGAGGGGAATGAAGACCCCTTCAACCACCACCGTGGTGGGCGTTGAAGCCTCTGAGCAGAGCTGGAGGTTGCAGCAGCAAAAAATCCCTACGTGCCACCCCTCCACCCCCTGCATAAGCACAGAGACTGCTGTCTCCACCTATAGATACGGGCCTTCTCCAGCAGCCAGAGCAGCCCTATAGGGCCCAGCTATATTGTCCTCAAGCCCACGGGGAGATGTGTGTAGCGACGGCAGCGCTGCCAACCCCAAGTGTTGGTCAAGGGGCAGCTTGATAACGACCACGATGATTTAATTTGCAAGCACTCTTTACCACAGCCTGTTTGAGGCTGAGGGTTAGGTTTTAATCTTTCCCTCCCCGGCCGCGTGGACTCAAAATTCACTTTTCTGTCCTAAACAAGCTCAAACCATCACTCATTTGCCGGGTCTTTATGCAAGAGGGTTAAATAGAGGTTGGTCTCGATGCTGAGACAAGAGGATGGGCCACGCGTTGCCTCTTGGGTCTGACACACAAGGAGAACGTCACCTTGCTGGATCTTCTTCCATTTTTGATACGACGAGGGCGTTAAAAGCCCCCTTTTTCGCTGGCGTTAGCCGGAGTGACCACGTGACGTCGCCTCGTCACGCGTCTTGCCTTCGTGTGTCCTACGAAGGACGGGACCCGCAGCGAAACGCGACCCCCGAAACTCACCCCGTAAGTATCGTGCGGCTCCGTTAAGGCTTTTCTTGATCTGTTTTTTTTTTTTTTACTTTGACACGGTGTTGCCGCTTCTTTTTGGTGCTAAACACCCTTCCCGTCTCCTTCCAGCTCTGAAACGGCCTCGCAGCTCACTGGAAGAGCAAACACCCTCCCAGGGACCCAAAATACGATGGTAAATATGGCATTGGCTTTTCTCTCCCTGCCCACCGCTGGTCACGTTGCACCGGGGGGGAACTAGGCTTAAAATTCAACTTGGGGGCGGAAAGGTTTGGGTTAGGTCTAGGTAGTCCTTGTTAAAACCAAAAGTGAATTAAAAGAGGGATTTTTTTTTCACATCCCTCTGGCATTTTTTGGGTCCTGCGCACTTTCCATTCAAAATCCTGGTGTCCAAACCTCCAAAAGTGCCTAAAGACGCACCTAAGGACCGGCGGCGATTTGCAGAAGTGGCTGATGAAAGCTTTTAACCCCCCTCTCCAAAGCCCTGCCTAAACTTTAAGTCGGTGCTGCCCTTTTTAAGGCCGAGCTTGGTTACAGAGACCGTATTTACAAGCGTTTGATTAATTTCCCACCCCCCCCTTTTGTTGCAGCAACTGGAAGAATGGAGATAAAAGACTGTTTTATGAGCAAAAACGAGAGGCTCCAGACTTCGGCGTGTTCGTGCTCTTCTTGCTTCCTGAAGGTAACGCCATCGTGACCTAATAAAACATTATTAAAGAGATTGTGGACAAAGATGCCCAGCCCCCTCTTTTTATTCCATGCTGAGGATGTGGTCTGGCATCGTCGTCTATTAACGATCTCTTTATTTCTCCTCCCCACAAAAACATGTTGGTTTGGTTTTTTTTTAACATATCTTTCTTTAATTTCAGGATGTCAGCCCAAAATAGCTGCTGTTTCCATGGCGCTGCCGATAAATTATAGATCAAACGAGGCTGGCGGAAGGTTGACAGCAATCTGAAATGTCCTGGGACGTACCTAAAACCATGTGAAAGAATTTTTGTAATGAATAATAAAGATTATCTTCCTATTTATAATGTCTGAGAGGTGCATTTGTTAACAGCGTTTCCTGCTCCGATGGGGAGAAATAGTGAATTCTCAAAATGGAAGAAATAAAAGCGAAATGGTCGCCCAGAGGATGGTTTTAGTGCAGGGTTTGCTCGGAGACCCTTCAGCCGCGAGGCTGGAGGACCTCAGCGCCTCCGCTTTGTGCTTGGGGACAAGGGGGGGGGGGGACACAAAAGCCTCACTCAAGTCCCTTTCCCGTTGCAGCTGCAAGAGGCGAGCGCGGTCGGGCGACGAGGACGTGGCCCAGATCGGCCCAAAGAGGATCAGGTACCTGGGGCCGGTGGGGAGGGGGAAGCTGCCACGCCATTTCCCAGCCCCTTGCGAAGACGAGGCGGCTTCCTTCCCTTAAATTAAGCTTTTGATGGGTGGGTAAGGGGGAAGATGGGTGGGGAGGACCTAGTCGGGTGCCAAATCCAAAAGCTACACCTTTTTTGGCGCTCCTCCCTGCTCATCCTCACCGAGGATGGGGTTTTTTTCTCTCTACTCTCTCTCCTGCAGGAAGGCGGCAAAGCGTGAGATCCTCCTGTGCGACTTCGAAGGCTGCGGCAAGATCTTCTCCAACCGCCAGTACCTGAACGTGAGGGCTGGGAGCAACCGTGGTGCTTAAATCCACCTCTCGTGCCCCGGGAGGTGCAGCCGAGCTGGGCACGAGCCTCTCTCCCGCTCCCGGTCCCTTCTGGGGTCACCAGGAGCTTTGGTGACCCATTTGATGGTCAGGTTTTGCCTGTCCAAGCTCCATTTTGGGCATCTTGGCTCTTGTCCTGGGGGTTGGGCAACCGGAATTGCCCCTGGCTTTCCAAAGCTGGATAACAGAGAGGGGCCGTGGTGGCCCCGTGTGTTCAGCACCAGCTTGGCATGGCCGAGGTCACTTGATGTCCCACCAAGGGATTTTGCTTCAGGGAGCGAAACAGGGCGGGGAGGTTGTTGCTGGAAGGTGCCCTTGGGTGTCCTCCGAGTGCAGCGTCTCAGCGATGAGCTCCTCTCTTCTTAACCCACCCCACCCCTTTTTTTTTCCTCCCCAAAACGGCAGCACCACAAGAAGTACCAGCACGTCCACCAGAAGACCTTCACCTGCTCCGAGCCCAGCTGCGGCAAGTCCTTTAACTTCAAGAAGCACCTCAAGGAGCACGAGAAGCTGCACAGCGGTGAGTCAGCCGCCTCCGTACGGGCACGTAACCCCCCCCCCATACGGGTATATATCCCCCCCCCACCCCCGTACCCTCCCCATGCTGGGCCTGCCTCTACTGGGCTACAGCTGGCCCTCCCCAGCCACATTTGCATCCCTGGGAGATGTTATTGCACCCATTTGCTTTCTGCTGCTGAGAGCTACGGTCACGCTCTCGCATATCAGCTCCAGTTCTGTGCTGAGAAAGCATCCTGCCTCCTAAAATAAAGCCTGAAACCTCCCTGGCTGCTCATCCAGGCTGGCCCAGCCCCTAATCCCTTTTTCCCCCTGCCCCACAGACAAGCGGGACTATATCTGCGAGTTCTGCGCCCGTTCCTTTCGTACCAGCAGCAACTTGATCATCCACCGGCGCATCCACACAGGGGAGAAACCTCTGCAGTAAGTACCAGTCCCACCAGCGCGACCACGGACTCTCCGCTTGGCATCAGGGTTTCTCCCCGTTGCTTTTTTTTTCTCCCCCAACCCCAATTTAGCGTCGCGGTGTGCGGGTGAGCGCGGCAGGTTTCTCGCCGTGGGTAGCCAGAGGGCTCACTGTTATTATAGATCCCTGAAGCCACGAATTTCTGCCTCTGGGGCTGGTTGCGCTCTGCTCCAGCGGCTTCAGGGCGTGGGCTTAAGTTGGAGCAGCTTAATAAGCTGGGACTTAAAGAGAGCAATGCGTTTCCTTGGCTGGAGGGTGTGCTGAAGCCCCACGGCGCCAACGCAGCGGTGCGGAGGCGCTGGCTTTGCAAAGCCCACGTAAAATTGCAGCATCAAGATGAGGCGAGGCCAGGTTTTGGGGTTTGGTTTTTTTTTTTTCCCCTCCTGCTTAATCTTTTTTTTTTTTTTCTCTTAATCTTTTACATTGAATCCCCTCCCGTTTTCTCCCAGGTGCGAGATCTGCGGCTTCACCTGCCGCCAGAAAGCCTCCCTGAACTGGCACATGAAGAAACACGACGCCGACTCCTTCTACCAGTTCTCCTGCGACATCTGCGGCAAGAAGTTTGAGAAGAAAGACAACGTCACAGCCCACAAAAGCAAAAGCCACCCCGAAGTGCTCGGCGGACCCCCCCAAGCCGAGGGGGGCCAGCGGCAGCCGGCGCCAGCGAGCTTCAGCGCGGGGACGCAGGCAGGGCCGGAGCACCCCGAGGCACCCGCGGCGTCGGCCGCGGAGCCCCTGGAGGTGCCGGAGCTTGGGGACACCGTGGTGAGCGGAGGTGACGGGGAGAAGACCCCACCTCCGATTGCAGCTGAATATCGGGGGGTTAGCGGGCAGGATTCGGGCACCCCCCGAGGCCCGGTGATGGACGGGGTTGGTTCGTAGCAGGACTCATCCTCCAGTTCTTGGCCGCAGGAGGGACCAGCGAGGACGGGAGGACCAAGGTGGGGACAAGGTGAAACGAGGCCGGACCCCCACAGCGTGGGGCAGCAGCGTGTCCAGGTGCCAAAACCCACAAGGGACGGGCAAGGAACTGGTGCTTCCCGGGGGAAATCCCAGCTTCGCCGCCAAAACTGGGCCTTCCCTTGAGCTCGCAGCAGCGTTGCCACGGGCGGAGAGCGGCTTGCCCGGCTCCCCTCGCTGCGAGGCGGGAGCGGGAGGTTGCCAAAGCCCTCGGCAGGCTCTTTAATAAACTTATTTTTGTGTAAAAGTGGGTTTCCCCGCTTGCGCCGGGCACCTCTGCGCTGAGTTTCTGTGAAAACCAGAGGTAGAAAAGCGCAATTCCCCTGTGCGCAGCCCGCCTCGACACCAAGCCCAAAGGCTGTCTATATTTAGCACAATTTATTTTTTTTTAAAAAAGGATGATTTAGGTTGGGAAGGCAACAGCAGGTGGAAGGGATTGAAGGTGGAAGGGATCAGTTTTGGCCTTGGAAATGGGTGTTATTTGAGCCAGCGATGGTTCCCCAGGTTCTATAAACCCTTTTTTTATTGAGCCTTTTTGGAAAGGGTCGTAATATTTATGCGGCCTTGAAGGTCACCAGCTCAACGGGTTTTAAGCGAGGGGAAAAAAAAAAAACCCGCTGCAAATATAGGCGAGAAGATGGGTTTGACACAGATAAAAGGGCTGGAGGAGGACAGAGCTCGCCCGAGCGCCTCCGGGAATCGAGGACCTAAAAATGGGGCTGGCTGTAGGAATTACAAGTCAGGCTCTGCCCTCAAATAGCACCTGGGGGGGAGGAATAAAAAGCCCATTTCAGGGGAGAAGCTGGGGGTTAAAGGTGTTTTTTTTTTTTCTTTCCACTGTGATTCTGTAAAAAAAAAACCAGCTTTTTTGTTTCTGGCTGCAACGAGGACGAAATCCCAGCTGCTGAGAGGAGCCCGAGCGCAGCCCCCCCCGTATCCAAACCGTGCCTCTGGCTTAGAAATATTGAATATGAAGGAATTGACCCAAAAAAAATCGGCCTGCGAGGGTTCTGTGAGAGCTCCCAGACGAGGGGGAAATCGCAGGATGAGTGACGGCACGGAGACGCTCTGCGATACCCTGTCTCAGGGTCGTGTTTTCCTGCTGTTCAGGATTTTCCTTCCCAGAACAGAAATTGGGTGGGGGGAAATTTCCTGGGCAGGGGGAGTGGGCACCCTGATTCCCCCCCCCCCCCCAACATCACACAGGGTGCCCTCACCCACCCGCTCCTTCGCCGTGCACACGTGGCTGATGCTTGCCTGCAGGAGGGCTGTGCCCCCTCACAGAGGGGCTTCCCCCCCCAAAAAATGTGTTTTTTTCACCCCCAAAAAGCGTTTTTTCCACCCCAAAAAAGGGCTTGATGCTGCCAGGTGATGGGCACGGGCAGAGCCATGAGGACACCCCTCACCACACAAGCCCCTAACGTAGCTCCCCCAAAACCAGGACACCCTTTATCTCCCCATTCTGCTTCTGCAAGGGTTTATTTTAAAGGCTTTACGTGTTATTTTATTCCTTCCCCTTTTCTAGCAGCTCTCAAAGAAAATGGAGGTGTTGCCTCAATACTTTCTGACCAAAGAATTAAAATATATCTATATATATGCACAAGGAAAAGGTGGGGAGGGTCTTAAACCCTCTTTGGGTATATAAAAAAAGTCAATTTACATTTAAAATGTAATTCAAAATGACAACCAGAGGCTCTGAGCCACAGCCCTTGCACGGGGCTCAAAGTTAGGGGCGTTTCTTAGCTGAAGGCCTTAGCGGGGATTGCTCAGCCCCTCCGCAGCTGCACCCATCCCCCAGCTGAGACCCCAAAACTCTGCCGTGACCCCCCCCACCCACCCCGAGAGCGATTTAGGGACAAGGAGAGGCGTCCCCACCTCCGTTCGCCTCGGAGAGGGGGGCTCAGCAGCATCGCTGCAGGACTGAGCCTGCTCCCAGCGAGCAGCTTCTCCTTCTGCAGAGACAAACAGCAAATTGGTGGTTTTTAGGTGGGTTTTTTCTTTTTTTTTTGTTTTTTTTTTTCTTTTTTTTTTTTCTTTTGCACAGCAACTTTTATTTCCCCACTAAACAGAGTGACAGGGCAAAGAGACATAACAGCATCGCGGGATCACACGAGGGCGGGCAGGGGTCTATAAGCACGCGCGAGATCACACCTAAAACAAGGCTTCCCCCTCCTTCCCCACGACACAGCCTGGGTTTCCATCGGGAGCTACGCAAAGCCAACCCCCAAAATCCGCGACGCCGAGAGACTCCAGGTCCGCGGCTCTCCTTACAGCTACACCCCTGCCAGCTTTTGGGATGACCCATAAGCACCCACCTCCCCTTGACCCCCCCCGCCCCCAGCTCACCCTGCCTCCCATCCCCGGGGCTGCGGCTCCCGGTGCTCGGCCCTACGGATGCTCAGCGTTAACGGGGTAGGGGGGGAAGCGGCGAGGGAGATCGCGGGGTTTTGCTCTCTTAGCGCTAGCGGCAGCGAAAAGACAGGCTCAGCCCTTTCCCAAAGGGAAAAGGAAAGCGAGGATGGGGTGGAGGGGAAAGCTAAAGGGTGACCTGCAGAGCAACGGTCTCGGAAATCAGGGGTTGGGTATGGTACCTCTCCTCCTCACGCGGGCTTTTTAGCCCTCGAGAGCTTCCCAGGTTGCACAAAAGCAGGCGGCTTTTTGGCTACGGATCAATGCAGGACGCGATAAACCCCTAAGGTTGCTTTTCTCCCTGGTTACATCCCTGTTTACATGGGGCAGCCAACGTCAAACGAAACAAAAATAGATGGGGTTGCTTATACAGCAGGCCGGGGGGGGGGGAGGGGGAATAACCGCCCCGTCGAGGCTATTTAAGCCGCCACCCTCAAACGGTTGATGCCCCAGAGGAAGGTTTTTCAGGGTAAAAAGAGACCCAAAACTTTTAAATGCAACAAGAAAAAAAAGGAAACCCCAAAGCCGAACAAGGGACAATCATGAGTTTCGGGGTCCTTTGTCTGAAAGCAAGGGGAAAAAGGGGACGGGATCGGGCACTACTTGCAGGTCACCTTGGGGAGGGTTAAAGAAACCGGACAGGTCAATTGCAAAGGGAGAGTGAGGAGCCCACATAGAAGAGCCAGAAGAAAGGAAAGATCTTTTCGGTGAAAGCGGCCGTGAAGGTGAAGATGGGCGCCATGTTATCGGCGTTGTAAAACGCCACCCACCCGCCTTCGTAGTCCAGGTACACCCCGATCTTCCTGGGCCTCTCGCACAGGGACAGGGGCGTCTCCGGGGAGGTGAAAGCCTGATACTGATCCCAATTCTTCCCCTTCCAGTTCAACCCCACCGCCCAGATCCCCTCCTCCGGAGCAAAGTCGATTTTCTCCTTTCTCCGCACGGACTCGCGGGCCGCCCCCAGGACCCAGCTCTCTCCATCCCCCACCTCAACCTCCCAGTAATGCCTCCCAGCCACGAAACCCTCCGCCGCCAGCACGCAGAAGGAATAATCGAATCTCTTGGGGTTTGCCGGCAGCTCCTGGGGAGCGCTCCTGAGCCGCACACTCCTCTTATCCTCCGACAGCACCAGGTAGGGGTTGGCAGTGTCCGGGTCCAGAGAGAGATCTCCTGGGAAGAGGGAAACACGGGCGTAAGCGTCTGCAAGCCACAGACCCTCCTCCCACCCTCATCGGAGCCACCCTGCGAGGGGATTTCGTTGTCTCTGCCCCAAACCAGACGAGGACGACACCGGGCGAGCGGCCTCCGAAAGCTTTAAGCCCCCAAAGCTCAAAGAGCTGCAGGGAAAACAAAGATCAGGCTCCACTTTCTAATTAAAGCAGAGAAACAGCCCGATCTCTGCCACAAAGTCCGCCCCACCTGAGACACCTCCTTGCCCTGGAATAGAAATTTCTGGTCAGAATTAACATTTTTTTTTTAGTCACTGCCAAGCGCCGGAGAGGAACGAGCACAAATAGCCTCGTGTTTAAGGGCTGCTTTTGTCCTCAGGGGACTGCCAGGAACTAGGGCTGTTTCACAGCCTGAAAACGATTGTGAGAGGGGAATATCAGGGACCGCTGGAAGCAAGACGGGTCTAACCTGCAGCCAGCCAAGGAGACGGAGCCCAGCGACAGCCCCGAACTAGAGCAGTGGACGCAAAAGGTTGCAAAGTCCACCTCTGAGCTAACTCAATGCCCACCGGCGGGGCCAAAGGTCTCCTCACTCCAGGTGGAGCAGATCAGCTTCTGCAGACTCCTCTTAACGCCAGTTTCCCACCAAATTTGAGGGCTGCGCTTTTTGTGGACTCTCCCAGAGGGTGGATCAGTTTTTCCCCCCCTTCCCTTGGCAGCACGAGCAATAATTTTCTCCTCTCCCGACCTCTAAGGCCAGCTTGAAGGTCTTACCGCCAAGATGCCCCCCCGGGAAGCTGAAACTCCCAAATTAAGCCTTGCAAAAATGAAGGTCAGACTCCCAAAAGCAAACCGTGCTCACCTGTGTCATTCTCCAGCTCGAACCGGAGGTTCTCTGAGGGAAGAAAAGAAAAATTGAGATCTCTTCGTGCACGGGGAGTCGCCGGGGACCGCCTACGCACACGCGACCTCGCTGCCCCCCTTATGGCGAGCCACCAAACACCGCTGCTCGGGAACGACCGCGTCCAGCTACGTCAGCCTTCCACGCAGAAATCCAAGGGCAAGGTGCCGCTTTCCAAGCAAACAGGGCTTTTTATTTTTGATGAGCAGATGCTCAAACAATAAAGAGTTCTCCCAACAAGCCCAAGGGGGAAACAAGAGCACAGCTCAAACCACGTCTTCTTTTAAGTTGGATTCCGTCTTTTAAGGTGAATTCAACGTAGGGGTTAGGAGGGACCTGCTTTTAAAGGAAACCTTTTTCAGCACTTACCCTTGAACTCCAGCAAGACCTCTTTCAGCACTGCGCTCTTCTGGGAAAAGCTCTTGAGTTTCTTCTCCAGCTCCGTGAAGCCAGCCTCCGGCTTGCAAAACATCCAGCTCTCAAAGCTGTGGAAGAGAAATAAATATTAGGTTCCCTCCGGGAAAAAAAAAAAAAAACAAAACAACCTAAAAGCTCCAAACTAAAGGCAGGGAAGAAACCTGCCCTGGTACTGAAGGGGTTTGGTGTTGGATTATTCCCCCTCTGTCAGCGCTTGAGGCCACACCTGAGGACTGGGTCCAGTTTGGGGCTGCCCAGTACGAGGCACAGAGGACACCCAGATGGAGATGTGGGGGGATCTCTAGGCCTTGGCTGGGGTTCAGCCCTGAGCGGCTGGATTCGGCTTTTGATACTGGTCCTGACGGTGTGGGTTTGGTCCCTCACCAACCCAACGACTCTGCGGTTTCGTCTGGAAGGATGCTCCAACCCTCCCACAACCCACCTGCTGCAAACCCCCTTCGCTAAAGGTTTGATTTTGCCTCAAAGGTTAACACCCAGGCATGGGTGAGAACCACAAGGCAGGTGGGGAGGAAGCTCTGCCTCCGCTGTGAGCCTCCCAGTTAACCCAGCAAGGGCTCAGGTTCACTCACCTGCTTCCAGCTGGGACAACACCCTGGAGCAGGAAAAAAAAAAAACAAACCAAGAAGCGAATCAGTACGAGTCTCTTCTACCTCACAACCTCCAAAATCACCCCCAAAACTGGCCCCACGGCTGCTCCGCTAAGGGGATCACCTCTCAGCAGCTGTTTCCAAAGCAGAGCGCGACTGGACTCACGGAGATGGCAGAATTAGTTTATAATTATGGGTTGGTTGTTTTTTTTTCTTCCCCTTTTTTAGTGTGGCTGGGGGAAAAAACAAACACACTCCTTTTTTAAAGAAATGAAGAAAAATCACGATAGCCACCAAGCTGCCAAAACCACGAGGATTCAGGGCTCACAGCCCTGATGGAGTGACACAAACCAAAAGTGTCTGAGAGGTTTCTCTGGGTATTTCTTAGTTCCTGGTATCAAAGGGAGCCCAAGCAGCTTCTCTACTACAAAGGCCAACTTTTTTTCCCCCCCCCCAAAAGCTGTGCTAAAATTTGGGTTCCCACCTGAAAAAGCCACCCACAAGGCCAGCAGCAAGTCCAAACCCCTGACTCATAGATGGGCCAGCTCCAGCACGGAGTAACAGGACCCGAGCTGCTCCCCAGCAGCGCACATCAGCACCCCGCACTCCCTGTAAAGGGATTTTTGTCCCCAGGGATCCCAACCTTAAGCTCTCCCGGTTTTACACCCTGCTATGCCATAACCTCTGGGCTGGGAGGCCACATCCCAGGAGTCTCACCTGCCCAGACTGGTTTCCTGGGCCATTCTCTCCTCCCTGCTCACCCAGCAGCTTATCGAGCTGGGCAATCTCCTCGGAGAGCCGGGAGACGCTCTCATCTCTCCTCTTAACGATGTCTCTGTCTAACTCCTCCAGACGGGACAGCAGGAGCTGCTCCTTCTCCTCCAGGAAGCCTCGGAGCTCCTTGCACTCGGCCACAATCTTCTGCCTCTCCACTTCTGTCTGCTTCTGCAAAACCCAGAAGGGAAACCCACATGAGACCGACATCCCCACGGCTGGGCGGGGTTTCAGGGAAACACCCACCCTGAGGCACTCACCAGCAAGTCTTCGCTCTGCCTCTCCCTTTCAGCCTTGGCTTCTTCACGTCCTTTCCTCAGGGAGCTCAAATGTTCCTGTGGCACCTCCTGGAAGGAGAAAGAGGAGATCTGTTGGGAATCCTTCCTATTTGGGATCAGAGGAAAGGGGTGGTGGGGAATTCTCTCCGATTTCACCAGCTGTGCTTATTTTTTTAAGCTGGAGAACGCCATAAACCTAAAAAGATGTGAGGCCATCACCTCACTGTGTCCTCCCCTGCCCTGTTATCCTCAACCCTTAGTTTCAGGCATGCTGAGAAAGCCCTAAACCTGTCCCTAAAACAGCCTCAGCAGTTTGGAGCCAGGTGCAGGAAGAGGAAGAAAGGGCAGCAAGGCAAGAAATAAAAAACTAGAGCCAATTTTTAGCTCCCTGTAAGAGTACAGCTGCAAATGCAAACCAGCAAGTCCCACCCACGTGAAAACCCCTTCCGCCTTGGTGCCTCTCGGGATCAGCTTTCACGTCCCAGCCCCGCCACGAGCCGGGGAGACCGGCCCAGGCACCCCAATATCTGCCTGAGCCACACTGAGATGGACGGGTCGGCCGCCTCCAGGCTCCTCGTTATTAATGGCTTAGTACTGGAAACCATCCTCGCTTAAGTTATTTGACCTCCAAGGAAGACGGAGAGGCTCCTAGCAACGCTAAACAAAAAGCAGCAGGGTTTTTTGGAGCGAGCAACAATAGATCTTTTATAAATAAAATGCAAAGCTACAGAGATTTTGCTGCTATTAACCGGCTGTGCAAACCGGTGCTTGCTACCACACGCCTCGCGATAATGCAGGAAAATTTAAGTGTGAGATAAAAGCAAAAATCAGAAAAATGGAGGCACGGGTTGCAAGCAGCAACCGGTTGTTAAAAATGCATAAACACAGATTAACAAGGGGTGGGGGGGAAGCCCCAGGAGAGCAACAGCCTGAGCAGCGTTCAATGGCGGAGCTGCCTAAAGATGCTGCGGTCCTAAAAAACGACAAGATCCCAAATTTGGGGGGGGAGGGGGGGGGAACGACTCCAACTCGAGCTGCGGCTTCCCACTAAGAGCAACCACGGCTACTGAGGATGACAAGGACGGTGGAACCAGCCACCTGCAGCAATTTCAGTCCAAAATTCAGTATAAAAGCCTTTGGTGCCACCTGCCTCAACCCCGACGATTGCAACAATTAACACACAGCGGTTAACGATCGTGCAATCCCTTCCCCAATCCACTGTAATCGCCGCCTCGGCTGTGCCACCACCACCCTCCTCCTCTTCCTCCTCCTCCACCAGCCGCCGCTGCTGCGCAGTAAACATCCGCTCCCCGTCCGGCATCTTGGTTTTCTTCCACCCCGCCGGAGAAACAAGGGCTTGGGTGTTCAGGGTCAGGCCGCCGCGCTCACATGCCTCTTAATTATTAATTAAGAATTATTTCCACAAGGGAAACCCCCCCCCCCCATCACAACCTGTGGGTCTCCCCTCCATGGCCACAGCGGTTTTGGCGGAGATCGAAGGCCGGGCTCCGTATTCGCTCTGCGTCACGTTGCTCAACCGCCCTGTGCTAGTTTAATTTTTTTTTTTTGGGGGGGGGGGGGGGGGGAAGGGAAGTTACTCCTGGGGGATTCCTGCTCCACTTCAGCTCCAGATTGTGCTTGGTGCTAAAAAAAATAAGCCTCCTCATCCCCAGGAGGAAGGCTCCATGCTCACTCCAGAGCATTTCCACCCAGGGTAACGGGAGCTAAGGATTTTGGGGTGCCGGATGGTATTTTGCACACTCACACCCACACAAAGGGGACCCCGGGAATTCCCATACCAGCTCAATATTATTTCAAGCAGGAGACCAAACCCCCCTTTCCAGTATATTCCCAGTTAAACCCAGCTCCATTTTTGCACACAGGAAAGTCCCCCATCCTGCCCTACTGCATGGGGTCAGCCCCCACCCCAGGGTGTCCCCGTTTTGGGGGGGGAGGGGGATTTGAGTCCCTACTGCACCCCAATTCCCTGCCCCACTGTACAGAGGAGCACCCACCTTGGAAGGGAGTCCCCAGTGGGGCCCCATTCTGAACCCCACACCTTTGGGGGGACCCCACTATCCTCACTGCACCCCAGGTACATATGGATGGGGGGGTACACATCATGGGGGATACTCCCTAGTGCACCTTACACCCTGGGGGCAGTGGGTCACCAGTAGGTACAGGGAGGGAGGGGACGGACATCCCCAGTGCACCCGAGGTGCATTGCCTCGTGTGGGGAGGGGGTTCCCTGGCGCACTCCCACCCCGTGGGGTGTCCTTATTGCACCCCCAATTCGGGGTAGGGGGTGTCCCTGGTACTCTCCCTTTGCAGAAGGGGTCCCTATCTCACCCCCCAGCCTTCGGGGTGGTCTTCCGCACCCCAGAAGGGCTCCCCCTGGGGTTTCCTCATTGCACCTCAACATCCCGGGAGGGGTTCCCAGTACTCCCCCCTCCTTAGGGGGGGGGTCCCCCAAATAGGGGAGTCCTTAGCACAGCCGGTATGTGCTCCCCAGCTCCCTGCCGCCCCTGGGACGTCCCCGTATCCCGTCGCCCCCCCCCCCCCCCCCCCCCCCCCCCGCCCACTGACCTCTGCGGCGTGGGCCGCCTCCTCGGCGGGGAGCACGGTGTGGGTGCGGTGCTCCCGGGAAAGGTGGCAGACGACGCAGACGGCGCGGCGATCCTGCACGCAGTAAAGCCGTAAGGGTTCGCCATGGCGGGGGCAGCGCGGCGGCCCCGGCGGGCCGGGCGGAGCAGCAGCGGGCAGAGGCGGGGCGGGGGCGGGAGGCCCCGGCGGCGGTTCAGCGGGGCCCGGCGGTAACCCCAACTGGCGAACGATGTGGACGATGTTACCGAGAGAACGGTTAGGGCGGAAAAGCCGTTGTGGCACCGGCTCCCGGCACTGAGGGCAGCAAAGCCGCCGCGCCGAGTCCTCCCAGCACTGGGTCACGCAGGCGCGGCAGAAGTTATGCCCGCACTCAGCCACCAGCACCGGGTCGTTGAAGTACTCCAAGCACACCGGGCACGTCAACTCGTCCTGCAGGCTGCGGGCCGCGCTGCAGGGAGCGGGCGGGACGGCGGGGGGAGCGGGCGGCGCCTCCATCTCGGCTGCGCTGGGCTCCGCGATCCGCTCCGCGCCGCTCCGTCCTCCCGTCTGCCGGGCGGGAGGGGCGGCGCCGCGCCTGCGCGGGGCCCGGGGGGCGGGGCCGCGCCTGCGCGGGGAGGGACAAGGCGCCAAGACGCCTGCGCCTTTTCCCCGCGGGAGGAGGACTGCGCATGCGTGGGACGGGAAGGGGCGGGGCCTACAGGCCTGGTTGGTGGGGGCTATAGGGAGCGGGGGGGGGGGGGCGTGTCCCTATAGGGTGTTGGGGGGCCCCCAAATGTCTGAGTCTCTATAGGATGTTGGGGGTGGGGTGTCAATGCATCAGTGCCTATAGGGTGCTGGGAGGGGTGTGTGTCCCTACAAGGTGCTGGGGGGCCCCAAATGTCTGGGTCCCTATAGGATGCTGGGGAGGTGGATGCATCGGTGCCTATAGGGTCCTAGGGGAGCCTGGACGTCTGGGTCCCTATAGGATGCTGGGGGGGTTGATGCATCTGTGCCTATAGGGTGCTGGGAGGGGTGTGTGTCCCTATAGGGGTCTGCGGGAGCCTGGGTGTCTGGGTCCCTACAGGATGTCGGTGTGAGGTGTGGATGCATCCATGCCTATAGGGTGCTGGGAGGCGGTTGTGTCCCTATAGGTGCTGGGGGAGCCTGAATGGGATCTTACATGATGTTGGGGGGGAATGGATGTACAGGTGCCTATAAGGTGCTGCAGGGGGGTGGTCCTTATAGGTTGTTGGCATCCGGAGAACATATTGTGGTCCCTATAGGGTGCCAGGGGGGCGGTCTGCACCCCTATAGGTTGCTGGGGGGGATGAAGCCTGGATGTCTAGGTCCTTATAGGATGTTGTGGGGGGGGTGCATCAGTGCCTATAGGATGTAGGAGGAGGCAGCTGCACTCCTGGGTCCCACTCATACATGAGTGTGGGGGCTGCTGCGCTGGACACCTGCATTCCCCTGCCTGCCTTGTAAAAGAGGGGGGGCATCAGGGCCAGGGACTCCACCTTTACCTTGAGATCCCCCCCGTACTGGGGTACCGGCCCCACGGAGCATCCCTGGGGGGCATCGCCCCTCCCCGAGGTGCCCCACGGCGGGGCAGCAGCTCCACGGAGCATCCCTACATCCACAGAGCTCCATAATTCCAAGACTCCCCTGAAAATAAACTTTAAAGATGCATTAATTTATCCACATCTCCTCGGCCTGTCTCTATTAAACAGATACTATTAAATCACATATTAATAATCACTAAAAGCGATCGTCTTAATGTCTCAAGTTTTGACATCAAAGCGTCTTCATTAGGCTGAATGCGGGCAATCTCCCTCTTTAATTTCTCTTAATGATTCTTCTAACAGTCGGGGCTGTCCCCTACCCTGCTGAAACATCCTCCCATTTTTCACGCTTTTCCATTTGGTTTTCACCATCAGGCTGGAGCGAAGGGACATTTCTAGGAGGGCCCCTAAATCCGGTTAATTCACCCCAATGCTAGCAAAATGCCGGGGTTGGGCTGCCAAAGGCGGGAGGATTTTTTGGGGGTGGTTTTCACAGCGTCAGCCCCTCTGCTGTAACACCACAGGTGTCACAGGTCAGTTTGCTAGACCTGAATTCAGAGAAAAATAACCCAAAACCTCCCTGCAGCCATGCAATAGCCCTTTCCCAGATTTATAATCCCTACCAGGAGCGTCCCTCTTGCTGTGGGAGAGGTGCGAGGCAGATTTCTCTCAATGCCACGATTTCTCTGCTTTTCTTTAATTTTTCCTCACTATCTCCAGTGAAATTTGCTTTGGGGAGGAAACATTTACGGGAGACCTTACTTTTGGGTTGGGGAGGGTAGAAATCGAGGTGAAAAACCGTTAATTCGGGGCCTGATGGTTGGGATCGCCTCAGAGGGGAGGCGCCCACTTCCAAAATGGCGGCCTGCGCCCGCTTCCAAAATGGCGTACCCAGCCCTCTTCCAAAATGGCAGTCTCGCCCTCAGGCAGGACGAGAGGGGAGATGGCTACGGCCTCCTCCTCAGCGTGGGGTGGTTGGGGCCAGCGGGGCGAGATGGCCGCGGCCTTCCCCTTGCCGCCAGGGCAGCCCTGCTTAAGATGGCCCCTGGGGAATGAAGCCCTGGGGTCCATCTTGGGTGAGGGCAGCCAGCCAGCATTGCCATGGCGACGGGCTCTGTCGCGGGTAAAGCCCCCCAGAAGGGCCACTGTGGCCCGGGGGGGGGATGGGACCATTTTTGAGGCATCTGCGAGCCCCAAACCCCTCTTGGAGGGTCTTAAACACGTTTGGGCCATGCTCCTTGCTGGCTTGACAGCCCTGACATGCAGGCAGCCACCTCCATTGACAGAAAACCCCCCTTTTACCCCCAAAACCATAGCCTTTCCCCCCGTGAAGAACTGGGACAGACACCACAATAGGAGACTTTACACAGCTCGGCAGCTCGGTCCTCTCAGTCCAGCCTTGCTAAAACATCCCCCAATACTCTTCCCCAGCTCCAAATTCAGGATTTTTGGCCCCAAAGCGGTCCCTAATGGGTTTATCACCAATAAATTTATGGGGTTGTGCTTCCAGCCAGCACCAAGGAGCTCCACCACCTCAGTCCTCCATGAGGAAAATGTCCCCCAGAGGCACTTCCCCATCCCCATGGAGGTATAGGCAAACCCTCAAACTGTCCTTTTTCCCACAATTTGAGGAAAACCACCTCACTGGGACACCGCTGAGCATTTTTCACTTTGCAAGGTGGCTTTTTTTTTTTTAATTTCCGCCCAGAGATGCCGTCGCTATTGCCGCCAGAGGGCCCTGGCAAGTGTGCAGAGCTCGTTTCTCCCCTCTCTTTTTTCTTTCCTCTTTTTTTTTTTTTTTTTTTTTAAAATTCCTTCCTTCCTTCCCTTTTTTTTTTTTAACTCTTATTGCTCGGGATATCAGAGGGACCGGGCTTCCCCCGGTCACGCCGCGGCTGCCTCACCGTGCTGACCGGCTCTCCGTGGCCCTCGCATCCCCAGGACGCACACACACACACACAGCCCCTCGCTGCCCCACTGTCTCTTTTTTTTGGGGGAGAAAAGGGGCTTTCTGGGGAGAAAAAAGTGTAGGGGGGGGACATCTCCAGGCTTTGCTGACAGCACCTCCCGAGCTGGAGACTGCAGGTAATGGAGAGGTTCGGTTTTTTGGATGTGGAGAGGGAGCAGAAAATGGCTCCTTTTTTTTTTTTCCATCCCCTTCCTTTCCCCCTCCATCCTTCCCTTCCTGTCTTCTCCTGTCCCCTCCGGCTCTCCTCCCCAGGGTGCCCGCACACACACCAGGCTTAAACTCGGTGCCTGGATGCTTTCCATCCCCAGGGAGGGGGTGGAAAATAACAAAAAAAAACCCCAAAACCCCACCAAAACCCCAGCCCCGTTGTCTTCCTGCAGGCATCCGTCCTTCCCCCGTTGCTTCATTCAGGCGGGTGGCTTTCATTTTTGGCTGGGAGTGGAGTTGTCTGTAAGGGCGTGCGGTATTGACCCCTTTATTTTTATTTTTTTTAGCAGGATGGCAAACTACCGGGGAATAAATGAAGCAGGCTGAGATGCTGCTGGGGGCTTCAAAAAAAAAACCACTCAAAAAGGCAAAAATTGCAGGAAGGGTCTGCAGTCCGTGCTTGAAATTGCCCTTTCATTCCTGGCATCAGTAAGTTGGTGGCAGCCTTCTGCAAATCCACCTTTTCCTCTGTCCTCCACACCTGTAACAGCTCTGCTGCTAGGAAGAAAAAAAATAAATCAACCCACGCTTTGGGATACTAATACACCCGCTGCTCACAGAGGAGGATGAGGAAAGGTTTGGGGGAGTGGTGGTAATTTGCTTTTAAATTATTTTTGCAAGGGAGGGCACCAAACCCTCTTCCTACAGCTGGGAAAACTTCTGTTTTACCCCAAGCACAGGCTCTGGAGATTTGCACAGAGAAATAACTGGGTGATTTATCCTCTTTGAGAAGGAGCAGCAATTGTTATGGATTTTTTTTTTGGGGGGGAGGGTTCTGGAAAATTTGGGACAGGAGTCTCTTGCAGTAGGAACTGGCTGCTAGATAAAGTCTGGCTGAAAATGAATTTTAGGGTAAGGATCTCTCAGCAGAGCGTTGTCTGCACATTACAGAAACTTGTTCTTCATAAGCTCGGTTTTATCTCTTTCTTCTTTCTTTTTTTTTAAAGAGTTGTGCTGTCTGTGTTAATGTTTTCCCCTTCTGCTTCCTCCTTCCCATTAACTTTTGGAAAAAAACCCGCAATTGTTCAGCCAGATTTGATAGAGGCAGAGGGTATAAAGTTCCTGCAGGGTCTGGAAAAATACGTGGCTAAAACCATGACACGGGGTAAAGGATGGAGGTTTTTATCAGCTGCCTGTCCCCACGCCTTACCCCCATTTCATGATTCATCTTAGCCTATTAGAGCCTAATAATCTAGTAGATTATTAGAGAATCCACAGGTTAATTTTTAGAGGGTTTTGCACGAAGAGTCCAACCAATGGGTGCAAATCTGTAGGATGATAGCCAGTGATGGCTCACAGGCCGGGCTCTGCTTACAGGGCGTCTGGTGGCACCAGCCATGGAGCCGTACGTGCTGCTGGACCCGCGACAGAGAGCGCTGTATCGCGACGTGATGCAGGAGAGCTACGAGATGCTGATGGCACTGGGTGAGGAGCCTACCCGTCCTGCAGCAGAAAATTTGGGGTGGACAGAGGATCCAGCTTGCTGGATCTTCATGTCTTCACGCAAGGGGTGCTGGGGTTGGGGGGCTGCTGGGTAGGGCAGACCTTTCTGACCCATGTTGCTCATCCCCCCCCCTCTCTTTTCCAGATTTCCCTGTTTCCAAGCCTGATCTGCTGTCCCGCCTGGACCACGGGGATGAACCTACAGCCCTGGATCTCCACGTGCCCAGGGACACCCCGGCTGCAGGTGAGTCTCTCCGATCATGCCTCAACCACAGCAGGGAAAAAGCCTGGGTTTGGCCCCTACAAGTGCAGAGGGCTTCCTCCACTGCCGATCTCTCCCCAAAATGGGCAAACCCCCACCATAACGGCTGCTGCCGTACCCCAGGCTGCAAGCCCTGGTTTTGGCCATGGCATGGAAGAAAGATGCTGGGGAGGAGAGACTGTAACGCCAGAGGCATGTCCTGGCCAAAATGGAAATGCTGGACCCCCTTCCTAGAACACTGCATTTCTGGAGTAGTCCATGGAGGTGCGGTGGAGGTGGTGGTGTATTAGTTACCATGTCCACGTTGGCGGCAGAGAGGAGTGTTGGGGACCGGAGATGCCTCTGCTAGAGGTTCTTACCTGGAAGAGTGTGTGAAATAAAAAAGGAGGAGGAATCCCTCTTTGCTCTCCTTTTCCTTCCACTTTCCCCGGGAGAGATGATATCTCCTGCCTGGGTTCTGTCTGTCTCTCTTTGTGCCCCACAGAGGATGGAGCAGGAGTGGAGCAGGAACCCCCTCGAGAAGAAGGTGCTGAGAAAGAGCCCAAAGTGGTGAAACCTGCAGGAGAGGAGCGCCCGTCGAGCCCTGCCGAGGCTGGGGCAAAGGCGGGCAGGAGTGAGGGACCAGGAGAGACGGCCACGCGCCCGGGTGAGAGCCAACCCAGCAACACGTGCAGCGAGTGCGGGAAGAGCTTCAGCCACAAGTCAGCCCTGGTAAAGCACCAGAAGATCCACACCGGCGACCGCCCCCATGAATGCCCCGACTGCGGCAAATGCTTCATCCAACGCTCGGACCTCACCATCCATCAGCGGGTCCATACAGGCGAGCGCCCCTACTCCTGCCCCGACTGCGGGCGCCGCTTCAGCGTCAGCTCCTCCTTGCTCACCCACCAGCGTACCCACGCGCCCGGTGGGGAGAAACCGAACCGCTGCCCCCAGTGCGGCCGGAGCTTTGCCGATCCGGGGGCCCTTGACCGGCACCAGAAGAGCCACCTGGGTGGGAAACCCTACGAGTGTGGGGTGTGTGGGAAAGCGTTCGCCTGGAGCTCCCACCTCGAGCGGCATCGGCGCATCCACACCGGTGAGAAGCCCTTCCAGTGCGCCGAATGCGGGCGAGCCTTCGCCTGGAGCTCCCACCTCGACCGGCACATGCGCACCCACGCTACCACCGCTGCCTCCGAGGATGAGGAGGACGGGGAGGCAGAGGAAGAGCCCCCTCCACCCCCCCAGAAATGTGCCGACTGTGGCAAGCGCCTCAACCACCAGACGGACCCCCAGCGCTTCAAGCACAAGGGCACCCAGACGTTGCCAGCTGGTGCCGAACCCACCGGCAGCCCCCCGCAGCCCTACCGCTGCGAGCAGTGCGGCAAATGCTTTGGCCAGAGCTCCAACCTCCTCAAACACCAGCGCGTTCACACCGGCGAGCGGCCGTACCCCTGCCCGGATTGCAAACGCTGCTTCCGTTGGGGCTCAGCCCTGGCCAAGCACCGGCGCACCCACACCCGGCAACACCAAGCCGACGATGCCACCAAAGCCGTGGCAGCAGCCACCGAGGAAGCCGGTGCCGGAGGGGGCGGTGGCAAACCCTACCCATGTGGGGCGTGCGGGAAAAGTTTCGGCTGGGTCTCGCACCTGGAGCGCCATCGCCGCATCCACACCGGGGAAAAGCCCTTCCGCTGCGGGGAGTGCGGTCGGGCGTTCGCCGTCAGCTCCCACCTGGAACGGCACCGCCGGGTACACACCGGCGAGCGGCCCTACCGCTGCGGCGAGTGCGGGAAGAGCTTCGCCGTCAGCTCCACCTTGTTGGCTCATCGTCGCACCCACGCCGCCCAGCCAGGTCGGCCCCACGCTTGCCCCGAGTGTGGCAAAGGTTTTAGCACGCCGGCCAGCTTGGAGCGGCACCGACGGCTTCACCGGGGCGAGAAACCCTACCAGTGTGGCATCTGCGGCAAAGGGTTTGCCTGGAGCTCCCACTACGACCGACACCGGCTCACCCACACCGGCGAGAAACCTTTCTCCTGCGCCCACTGCGGCAAATGCTTCGGCCGCAGCTCCCACCGCAACCGGCACCAGCGCGCCCACACGCAGGGCGGCCCGGAGAAGCGGCACGTCTGTCCTGAATGCGGCAAAACCTTCGGCCTCGGCACGGCCCTGGCGGCTCACCAGCGACTGCATGCCGCTGCTGCCGGCGCCGGGGGTCGCAGCCCCCTCTCCTTGCTGCCGCCTGCGTGGTGGGAGGGTGAGCGGCGAGGGGGGACGCCCACCCCCTCCGAGCTCTGGCCCGAAGAGCCCAGCTCCGTTTTCCAGCAGCACCCTGTGCCTTCCTCCTCCTCAGCCCCCAGGGGCTGGGCTGCCAAGGCTCTCCCACCTCCCACCATGGCATGGAGGCCTGGGGAGGGGGAGACCCTGCAAAGTGATGCCTCTGCCTCCCAGGAGCCCTGGGCTTCCCTACCTCCCCCCAGCTCCTGAGATGGGGCCACAGGGACCCTGGTGGGGCGCTCAGAGCCACCCTCCGCCTTTGGGGTCTCCCCACAGGGTAGGGCAGGGATATTGCGGCAGCTGGGGAGGAGGAGTACCCTGAGGTGGGGGTCAGGATAGGGAAAGGGAGGGTCTAGCGGTGGTGGGGAGGGGTCAGGGGGAGGGCGAGCGGTGTGTGCCAGGGAGTAGCAACCAGTGTAGGGGCTTTGCGGGGGAGACTGGGAGAGGAGGGACAGGGTAGGCTTGGGGTGGATTTGGGGAGGGCTGGGTGATAATCTGGGGTGGTGGGGAGCTGACACTTCTCCCTATAACCCTCCTCATCCTCTGCCCCACTGCGGGGGGGGGGGGGGATGGCAGAAGGGGGCGCAACACAGCTTGAGCATACAGGAGAGGACCCATCGGTAAAATCACCCAGGGAACCCCTTTCCACAGGGGGCTTTTGGGGGTAAACAGCTCAGAAAAAGAGCCACGGGGACCTGCCTCATTCACCAGCTCTGCTGCTTCCTTGCTGGGACCCCCCCCCAAATGCTGCGTGGGTTGTGCCGAGGGTTGTTTGGGGCGCGCTGAGCTGGGAATTTGGTGAGGGTGGTGAGGCCGGGATGCCTCGGCTCGGGTTAGCAGGTAATAAAGTAGAAGGTAGTTCAGCAAAAAAAAAAAAAAACAAAACAACCCCTTTGCCCGTCTCAGCGTGTTTTTGTCTTTGGAGAGGGAGAAGAAGCGCGAAGTGTTTCTTACCAGGAGCAGGGAAAAGCACCGGAGCCTGGGGTTGGTGCACAAGGAGAGCCAGACACAGGGGGCTTGAGGGGCTCCCTTTTTATTCCTCACCCCATGCCGGCACCTCCCACCACTGAGCCCGCTGCAGACCCTCGGCGTCTCGCCCCCTCCATCGGCGCAACGCAGCATCCCCTTCTCCAGCCTGCTGGCAGCAAGGAGCAGGTATAAATACCACCGTATTTTGGCACAAGAACCAGCCCTGGGTTATCCCCATCCTTTCTGGGTGGAGAAGAGCAGCGTTTCCTTTGGGAAGAGGCTCCCTCTCCCCCGATACATCCCTTTCTGGGGTCCCCTTCACGGCAGGGTGCAGGCACCTTGCACCCATTGCTGCTGGGAGACACCAGGGAGGATAAATCCCACCCCGATGCCTCGCTGGAGCAGCTCCATCACCCACCCCGGTGCCACTCTCTGCCCCTTAAATGTCACTTGGTGTCCTTCGATTTGTCCCCAAGCCAAGTTTTCCCTTGGGCAAGGTCCTTCCTCCCCATCCATCGTGCCGATGCCGGCAGGGGGGGGTCTCGGTCCTTCAGGGCTCCTCACCGCTGCAGGCTCCGGGTGGCTTCACCAGCCCCGCGGCGCTGTGGGGCTTCTCCCCCATCAGCCGGGTCCTGGAGGGGGGCAGCGGTTGGGGAGGGGCGAGGGGGAAAGCGACCTTGGGGAGGTGGCTACGGCGGTGTTTGGTGAGGTGGGAGCTCTGGCTGAAGGCTTCGCCGCACTCGGGGCACTCGTAGGGCTTCTCGCCGGTGTGGACGCGGTGGTGCCGCTCGAGGTGGGACGCCCAAGCGAAGCCCTTGCCGCACTCGCTGCAGGTGTAGCTTTTCTGGGCAGCGTGACCCCTCTGATGGGCAAGGAAGGGGGGAGCCTCGCCGAAACGTTTGCCGCAGTCGCCGCACTTGTAGGGCCGGTCGGGGGAGTGGGTTTTACGGTGCTGGAGGAGGTGGGCTTTTTGGGCGAAGCGCTCGCCGCAGCTGCCGCAGGGAAAGGGGCGTTCACCCGTATGCACCCGCCGATGCCTCTCCAGGTGGGAGGCCCAAACGAAGCCCTTCCCGCAATCGGCGCAACAGTGGGCGCGTTCGCGCCGGTGACACCGCTGATGCCGCGCTAGCGCCGGTCCGGCTCGGAAAAGCTTGCCGCAGTCGCCGCAGCGCAGGGCTTTCTTGCCCAGGTGGGTGCGGCGGTGTCGGGCCAGGTCGGAGCTCTGGCAGAAGGTCTTGCCGCAAGCTGGGCAGCGGTGGGGCCGCTCACCGGTGTGGCTTCGGCGGTGCTTGGCGAGGTGGGAGCCTTGGCTGAAGGCTTCGCCGCACTCGGCACAGCGGTAGGGCTTCTCGCCGGTATGCACCCGCCGATGCCTGGCGAGGTGGGACGCCCAAACAAAACCCTTGCCGCAGTCGCTGCACTTGTGAGGTTTCTCTGTGGCGTGGCCCCGGCCGTGTGCCGCCAGCTCGGCTGCGCCGGCGAAGCGTTTGCCGCAGTCGCCGCACTTGTGCGGCCGGTCGCTGGCGTGGGTACGGCGATGCTGGAGGAGGTGGGAGCTCTGGCTGTAAGTCTCGCCGCACTCGGGGCAGCCGAAAGGCCGCTCGCCGGTGTGCACCCGCCGGTGCCGCTCCAAGTGCGAAGCCCACGGGAAGCTCTTGCCGCAGTCGGTGCAGCCGAACGGCCGCTCCCTTGCCGGTCCCTTGCTGGCCACTCCGTGTAGGGGTTTGGCACAGTCCAGTTTGGGGACCGCTGCGGCTTTGGGGATTTTGGTGGTGCTGGGTGGCACGGCTTTATCCGGGCGCTTTGTTTTCCGCCTGTTGGAGCCGAGGGTCTTCTCCCCCTCGGGTCTGCGGGATGAGCGCGCTTCCAGCTCCTCGCAGCTCTCCTCCACCGCTTCCTCCACTGCTTTTTCACTCACCAGCCCCTGAGCTGCTGGGAAGATGGGAAAAGGAAAAAAAAAAAGGGAGAGAGTGTGGCCTCGACCAGAGCAGGGGGTGGTATTTAAATTGATGGAGCAGGAGTGGGACTCCCATAAAAAACCTGGTCTCCTGGAAAGAAGGAAAAGAGACGCGATGGGAAACCTAATCCTGGTTTGAATGGGGAATGTGGAAATGCTGAGCGCACCCCATTGCCCGTATTTCCAATGGGAAAAAAAAAAAAAGCAGAGAGATCTATGACATTTTCTTGGAGAAAATTTGAGGACAGGGCTGAGATTTGGGGAAATCCCCCTCAAAACCTGCCTGGATTCTTCCTCCCCTCTTCCCATCCCACTCACAATCCCTTTGCTTCCCTGCCAGAGACAGAAGGAAAAGAGCAAGGAAAAAATAGTGTCTGGGGGGGAATGCTGAAGAAGGAAAGAGGGTTCTTTGTGTTTGCTTACCAAGGGACATCAGTGTTTCGTAGCTCTCCTGCATCACGTCCCGGTACAGGGCCTTCTGCCGTGGGTCCAACATCACCCACGGCTCCATGGTGGGGAGAGGCACAGGCAGCCGGGAGAACGAGGGTTTCTCCCTCCTTTCCTCTCTCAGGGCTCCTCAAAATCCCCTGTGGGGAAGAGAAATCCCTTGAAATGAAGGAAATCCTCCATGTAGCTCTTCTTGCCTGGGTTTTGTTCTGGGGGTGCCTCAAGAAATGTTGGGGTTTTTTTTCTCCCTGGGTTGCAGCACATGGACAGTCCCTCTGTCTAGGACTAAGCCTGAACCTCCACGGAGCAGCTTGGGGATGGGCAGGAGGGTCCCTGTTTCCCCCCACCTTTCTGCCAGACCACATCCCACAGCGATCTCTGCCCCTCCTCCGTCCAGCATCCCAGTTCCCCCAGTCCTCATCTCACTGGGAGTCAGCCCGCCCAGAGTACCGGGGCACAGGGGGATATGTCCTAGGAGGTGTGTGCCCCATCCCTGGGGAGTCCTGGATGCATGCAGGGACTGGGGCTCCTTCCCCATCCTGCTTAGCCACTGTCCTCTCCCAAAAGGAGCCGCTGCTCCTGGGAGCGTCCCCAGGGACCAGATCCCGCAAGCTCCAGCCCTGACACAGCTCAGGACCCCGCTGCAGAGCGGAGGCACATCCCTACCCCCGGTTTCTCCCCATTACCTGGCGTCCCCGGCTCAGGACTCGCTGTCAGCCAAGCCTGGAGCTGCCTCCGCAGGGCTTTCCCTGGAAGAAGCGTGTCCCCCCCCTTTCCCAGGCTGAGGCTGCAAGGAGAAGGGGTACACAGACCCCCCCTTGTACCCCAAGGACCCCCGAGCCTCCTGACAGCAGGGCACAATGGAGGCGACGGCGGGCATGGCTTTGCTCCGGAAGCCCAAGTCGGTATCCGGGAGAGAGGAGACGCCAAGAACAGGCTCCTTGCCGGCAGCGTTTACCCAGAGCCCTCTAGAGGTAACCCAACCCCAGCTTTGCCCCTATCCCGACCCTCCCCGCAGGCTCCCCAGCACCCCCGGGGGCACACGGGACCCCACTGAGGTCCTGCCCCATCACTCACATTACCCCCATGCTCTTCCCTTTTACCCAGCGGCTTTGGAAAGCCCCAGCCTTGCTAGAAACTCTGCCAGGGGAAGGCCGTGACAGCAGCAACAGGGATATTTGTATATTGCAACAGTGGGGGAGCGTGGGAAGGTGATGGGGGGGGGTCTCTCGGGGGTACCAGGGTATCCCCCAGGTGGGAGAGGAGGACACCGGGCTGGTTGCCTGATCAGCATCAGGGATGGGAGCTGTGCAAGCAAGAAATCAGTTTTTTTTTTCACCTGGAAAAGTGGCTGAAACTGTGCTTTCATCAATTAACTGGTAAAAACAGATTGTTTCCACCCCCCCGAGCTCCAGTCTTGGGGGTCGCGCTTGTGGGTGGGAATGAAGGGAATTGCCACTTACCAACTTGTCCCTCCTTGTTGCTGGAGGAAGAAATGGCGAAAGCCAAGGAAAACACAACTCTGCGAACAAGAAGATAAAGAAATGCAGCAGGGGAATGAGAGAGGAGCCTGGATTTCTGCCTCTGAGAAAGCCCAGGAGATTTGAAACCACACAGATGCTTTTCTCTACGGTGAGCGCAGGGGGTTTGGCGGTGGTTTAATCCCTCCCTGACTGGGAAAAGCCAGGAGTGGCAGGGAAGCAATAATTTTCTTTTGATTTGCTTTGGAAAGAGCGCAAGGATGGGGAATTATCCCTAAACCCTGCCCTCCCCAATGCACAGGCATTTAACCCCAGCCTCGCCGCCGAAGGAGGGAGCAGAGCTGATTTCTGCAGCCTCCCTGCTCCTCTCTCCCTGCTCCATCACTCCTTGGCTGCTGGCAGTGGATGGGGGTCCCCAGGGAAGATCGGGGGACCGAGCCCGGGTGCTGGGGGACACCGAGCAGCCCAGATGGCTCTGGGAGTGTTGCAGCTCGGCTGGGTATGGAAGGACAAGGAAGGGGCTGTATTAGCTGGGTGCTGAAGGCAGAGGGGAGAAAGGAGGGCTCCAGGGACCCTGGACGTGCTCCGAGCAGGGGCTGTGGCAGCAGGTGCCCTGCCTGCGTCCCCAGCCCCATCGAAGCACGAAACAGCCTTCTGCCCCCGGGCTCTGTCTACACCAAATCCTGCGCCAGAGGCTCCAGGTGATGGGCACAGGAGGGAGAGACCCACAGGGGGCTGCCCTGCTCCCCAGTCCAGCCCGAGTCCCGGTACTGGGACCAGAGAGAGGAGCACCAGTCCCTGCCCTTGCCCCATCTCTGTGCGTGAGTTGTGCCACAAGAGGGCATGGGGAGACCAGAGCTGCTCCCAGGACCTGGCTCTTCCCTGCTGATCCAAGCAGCAGATCTGCTCCCAAGAAGGTGGAAAAGGTCTGACAAAGCTGAGCTCTGCTGGGCAAGGGCTGGCTGAGCCCTCTTCTGTGTCCCAAGGGGAAAAACCTTGCGGGAATGAAGGAGGCCGCTTCTTCCCTGGCACAGATGCCCACGCAAAGGGCACTGCCTGGATTTGCCCACGGTTTTTTCCCATCTTTTCACCCTGGAGAACAGCTCAGCACCTCCTTCTCCCTCCATAGACTCCAGCAGAGCATCCCCATCGCTGCCGGGAGGGATGGAGAAGGACATAGGACATGGCCACAGCAGAGCCAGCACAGGTGAGGGAGAGTCTCCCGCAAATGCGTTTCGGCTGATCCGAAACATTTATGCCAGGTACCTTCTGCCTGGTCTGGTGGGGTTGTACAAGCAGCTCTGTGACTGTAGCTGTGAGTTATCACCTTCCTGCAACTCCTGTTGAACCAAGAGGTTCCCCACACACCGGCGGCGGTCAGGGTGCAGGAGAGGTGGTGAGGAGCAGAGGATGGAGCCCATGGTAGGCATGCTTCAAGGCTGAACCTGGATGCAAACTGCCCCTGTATCAGAAACACAGGGAAGGTGGAAAAATCACAGTAGGGCAAGGGGGTTTGTGTCTTTAAATGACCCGAAAAGACTCAGAGGATGGGGTGGAAAGGTTAAGCCCAGCCTTGTTGAGCTCCTTCGGCTCCATCATCCCCATCAGGCACTGCTGGGTGTTTAACAACCCTCAATGTGTTCCAATTTCTTTTTTTCCTGCCCCATAAGCTTGCCCAGCTGCTTTCTGAACCCACGTGGCCCTTCAGCATCTGTGATGTCCTGCAGCAAGGCTTTCCACAGCTTAACTACACCCCATGGGGAACAATACCTTGGTATCTCTGATGCTTGCCAGCATCCTTTCTGGCTCTCCCGCAGCTCTGCTGAACACAGCCACGGCTCCTCTCCCCGCTGCCTTGAGCTGACCCACGGCGGCAGGCGCTGAGTTGGGAAATCCTTGTTCTTTCAGTGTCCAGCGACCTTCAAGGAGGCGACTTGGTACTTCACCGATCCCGGCCAGCGGGCCCAGCACTGGGAAGCCATGCAGGAGAGTGCTGGGAATGACTCCTCTTGGGGTAAGGACAGACCTTCCCTCCTTCCTGGGCTAAGTCTTGGGGTTGGGTGGGCACAGGGGATGCTCTGCTAGACTTTGGAGGTGAGGGAGACATTCGCCATTGCTTCTGGCAATGGTGCTTCTCCCCTGGGACTCATATTGGAGACCCATAGCGTGCTCCATCCCCACCTTCTTCAGAGGAGCACATGCTCTACCACATCAAAACAATGGTCCATCTAGCCCCATGTTCTCTCCAGCCATGGTGGAAGGAGATGCTATGTAAGAGAACAAAGAGAAAGACCTTCCTCAGCTCTGCTCAGCCCTTGCATCGTCCCGCCTCCAGCAGAGTCCTCACGTCTTCTTGTAGTGGCTCCTCAAATGCACCCAGAGCTCTGCTCCATCTTAGGAACCAGCTCTGCTGACTCTCAACCCGACAGGATCTCCTCTGGGCTGGAGTTGGAGGAGAAGACACGGACCCCAGCTCCCCAGGACTCAGATGCAAAGCCCTTCTCTAACAACTCTTCCACAAGTGAGGAACTGGCTTAAATAACCTGGAAAGCACCTGGAAGAAAAGCAAAACACCTGGGAATTTTACCCAGGCCCTGAGACACCCACCTGAGTGTGGTATGTTCTAGGAGAGGAGTCCCAGAACCTCTCCTGGTTCCTTGAGAGATGCACGTTGGAGGGGAACTCTCAGCCCATGCGAAGCAAAGGCAGAAGCTCTCCTTTTGGCTTACAGAGGATTTTAAGAGCTGGGGTTTGAAGCTGAACTTCAGGCCAAGCTTCTCCAACCGGCCAATGGTTGGTGTTTGGGCCTGGGCTGAAGGTGGAGTTCACATAAGCTTTCTTCATTCTTGGCTTCCCCCCCCTGCTTCTTTGGTGGGTTCCCTTTTCCAGCCCAGCCAGGAGCTGACTCTTCAGGATCTCTTTCTCTTTCCTCTGCAGGGGACGGGATGGAGAGTGGGATGAGGGTCAGTGCCGCACACACAGACCCAGACATCAAGACCTGCCTGGAGGACATCTCCCAGCACCACGAGCCAGCCAACATCTACCAGAGCTCCCAAGAGAAAGTCCAGGATTGTCCTGGGAGGGAAACTCCAGGGACTTGCAGGGAATTGCTGTTCCCACCCCTCATCCCACCAGCGAGAAGAACTTCCCTCCCTGCAGTCGAGGGTCCCAGCACCCCTGCCCTGACTGTAGGAAAAGCTTCATGGTCTTCCCCAACTTGCTCCGTCACCAGTGGAGCCACGGTGGGGACAAGCCCTACAAATGCTCCGACTGTAGGAAAGGTTTTGGGCACAGCTCGCCTGTGCTGGTGACACACCGTCGCATCCACACGGGCGAGGAGCCCTACCAGTGCGCCGACTGGGGCGAGAGCTTCAACGCGGTGTCCAACCTGGCGTGCCACCAGCAGCACCACACCGGGGAGAAGCCCTACATGTGCCCCGAGTGCGGGAAGAGCTTCAGCCAGAGCTCCAATGTCACCACACACTGACGGCTCCGCCATGGCCGTGGGGTGCACCAGCTCCCACACTGTGCTGGTGAAGCCCAGGGATGCCAGCCCAGCCAGGAGGTCTTCTCCAGAGACTGGAAGTCAACCAGGACTCTGCTTATCTTGGGGCATGAGGGAAAGGGAAGAAAGATTTGTGTATCCTTGGGTACGAAGGGAAGGACGGGGATGAAGCGTGGCCACCATCAGCAGAAAACACCAGCTCTGGGTGAGGTTCCTCCTACTCTGCCGGAGGAAAGAAAAAACACCCCTTATTCTTCCCAGCCAGATCAGGACAGGGTTCTCCTGCTCCCGCCTTGCCCAAACACAACAAAAAGGACCTTTGTTTTTCCTCCCTGCTCCAAACTCTCCCCACACCAAGACATTTGATGCAAGGTGCCCAAGGGCTGTTTCATCTCCCATCTGGCGTTCCCATCTCCTCTGGTGATAACCGCTTCAGGAATAAAAGGTGGTGTGATAAATACCAGTTGTGATCTGTGTTTGTGTGTGCTCACCCATGGGCAGAGCAGGCACACAAGCCCCACAGCCTCTTTTGACCTCCAGGCTGAGGCAGGAGGAAGCCCCTGAGCCTCAGGGTACCCAAAAGGGCCCCAGCAAGGAGCAAGCCCAGGGGCCAGAGGTCACTGGGGTTGGTCTCCTCCTACCAGTCCACATCGCTTCGGATGCCATGGAAGGGGGAAATCCTGAGCTTGGAGGGTAAAAACCCTTGGGGGTGTGTGTGTGTGTCACTGATCCTTCTGCAGATGAGCCCAAATCGTTGGCCTCATTGGCCAAACTCATCTACTTGGGTGTCCCAGATGCCTGGGGTGCTTGAGCTCTGGCCATGGCAAGGTAAGCAGCCATTTCACTGCTGTGCTGAGCTGCAGGCTTCCCTCGCAGCCTCACCTACTCCTGTTTTAATGTGTTTTTTTCTTGCATTTGAGCTGTAAGGTCATTGGGCTTTGTCTGGAGAACATGGCTAGGGAGCTCCAGACAACACTGGGCTTTGGTACGGGACCCGGCCACCTCCTTGAACCTTGGCAAAGTAACACACCAAACCCATAAGTGCAGACCTTAAAAATAAAGAGAATCAGTGGCAGAAAACATGATTTCTCTCTCCTACTCGGTACCAAGCCAAGATGACTTTAACTTCAGGTATGACTCAGAGGCCATCGCCCTGTTTCCAACCACTGCAAACCTCCCCAGTGGATCTTCAGCCTCCTCCCCAGACACTTGGTGTGGTCTGAGATGAAGATGGCATCTGATGGGGAGGAGGCTTTCCCTGCAGGCGCTGACGCCTCAGCTCCCGGCTGCATGGAGAGGGGTCTTCAAAGAGGCCAAGATGGACTTTGGTGGTCTCCCACCAGCATCGTGCGAGGCTGATTAATGTAGTCATATGTGGGCAGGGTACTGAAGATGTTCCCCTCCGGGAGCTGCCCTCCAAATTACCTCCTGCAGGGGCATGTGGGTGCGGGGGCACTGGTGGGACACCAGGTTTGGCGGTCGTCTTTACAGGAATGATATTGAATCAGGTGCGTGAGAAAGACTCCGAGTTTATTTGTTTTTTTTCCTCTTTTCTTCTTCTCCCAGGCATGCAATGAGGGAGACAAGGAAAGATATCCACGGCGAGAGGACAGACCCTTGTTATTCAGTTCACGCAAGAAGATCTGCTGGGGGTGGAGAAGACAAAATACACTCCACCTTCACCTTTCATAACCTTATCCACAGCAGCCTGCAACTCCAAGGTACCGATGAAGGACCCCCGGCGTTGCCTCCTCCGGCGGTCCGCCTCGATGACCAATCCCTTGCAAATGACGTGCATGGAGTTGTTCCTCAGCCTCTTTGCCTCCCCTGACATGCGCCCGGTCGGTGGTTGCAGCTGGCTCAGCAGCCTGGAGATGTGCCTCTTGCAGGATCCCTTCTTGAACCAGCTGTTTAATCCCTTCGGAGCTGGTTTCCGTCACCCAACCTGAGCCGGAGACCTTCTCTGCTGAAGCAGAGGCTTTGTCCACCGGACTTTCTGCTTCCTCCTCCTCTTCCTCGAGGTGTTTCCTTGTCTCTCGGTGGCGGCAGCCACGGGGTCTCCTTCAGAGCCAGTGCTTCTCCCTGCAAAGGTGTTCCACCAAAGGCTCTCATACAGACAGACGTACTGAGATGAGGGACTGACAACGCAGCCCAGGATCGGCCAGCTGCGGCAAAGCCTTTATGAGGCAGCTCTTCCTCATCCAGAATTTACATAAGGATTTTTTTTCTTGCCTGAAAAGCATGGAATTAGACCTAAAGAACATACCCTATTTTTAACTTGACTTAACCCCAATGAAAATCCCCAAAACTTTTCTCCAGAAACACCTTTTCTTCTGCCTTTCCTTGCGGGGAAAGAGTCAGAAACAACTTGATTTTCAGTCTTCCTAGGTTAGTTATTGCACCTCTGTTAAGCAAATGCATGGTCAGCGTGCAGAGGGAAGGGTTTCGGAAAGATCTGGAGCTAAACCTGGAAATTTCAGGCTCTGCCTTTCTGGGGCAACTGGTAAAACGTTGGAAAAAAAAAAAAGCCTTTGATGGACCCCGTTGGGCTTCGCAGAGTGATGGGGGAGACTTCCAAGAGTGCAAACGCTAAGGAGAAAAGGGATCAGTTTGGCTATGGAATAAAAATAGAAATTAAAACTGAGTTGGTGTTAAATTATATTAAATCAGGGGTTTTATTAGCACCACGAGCACACGAGCATGCCTCTTCTTTTTCCACCTTTCTTCTATTTTTTCTTTTTAGAGGGGGGTGACCAAATTGCAGCCAGGATCACGGTGTGTTTCAGTGTAAATCGGGCCGGTCTGGCTTTTCTGAAAAAGCACATCCTTATGTTATCCTGAGCAGGCAACAGAGACCGCGTGGACCGGGGAGGAGCAGAAAAGAGCCGGAAAAGGATTTTATCACTGCAAAAAGATAAACTTGCTGCAAATCTGGAGGATTATAAAAGAAGGGGAAAAGAGCAAGATGTGGAAGGAGTAATTGTTGATGATGAGGAGGGTGAGAAGGACTTTCAAGCGTGTCAGGATGGCCGAGTGGTCTAAGGCGCCAGACTCAAGGCTTTGCTTTCCCTGCCCGGGGTTTTCTGGTCTCCGAATGGAGGCGTGGGTTCAAATCCCACTTCTGACACATCTTTTCTTTCTAAAAACTAAATTTTTAAAAAAACAATTCCCCCATCATCGCTACTCCTCAGTTAGGGAAAGCACCGATTCCCCTTTTCCCACCCCCCGCGCAAACCCCCCCCCCTTTGCTCCTGTAACCGTCTCTGCTGTTCGCCGTTTGCAAAGTGCGCCCACGCGTGGCGAAGCAGCACGGGGAGGGGGGGAAGCGGGGTGCAGGCTGCCCCGCGGGGGGCTCGGCTGCGGGGAGAGGCGGGGGCGGCGCGGCCGCCCCCTCCGTGGGGTCCCTCGTGGAGCGGCCGCTCGTGGGGCGGCGGCAGCAAAGCCTCGCTATGGGTTCCCTGGTGGTCTAGTGGTTAGGATTCGGCGCTCTCACCGCCGCGGCCCGGGTTCGATTCCCGGTCAGGGAAGCTCCATTTTTTTCCCCCCCAACAAATTAATTTCCTCTTGGTTTTTTTCCGCTTATGATACCCATAATAGGCTCTCTCGCAGCAGACTGACCCCTCACAGCGCACACACCGCATCACCACGGTTTTTCTAAAAGCCAGTTGTTACCCTTGCTGAACAACATATGGCCAGGCTGATCTTAGAATCATAAAGGTTGGAAAAGACCTCTAAGATCATCAAGTCAAACCATCAAACCAACACCCCCATGGCCTCCTAAACCATGTCTTGAAGTGCTTTGTCGACACATCTTTTAAGTACCCCCAGGGACGGTGACTCCCCCACCTCTCTGGTTCTAATGCCTGACCACTCTTGCAGTGAAGGCATTTCCCCTCATCTCCAATCTAAATCTCCCCGATTCAACTTGAGGCTGTTTTCTCTCCTCCCATCACTGGTGACTTGGGAGCAGAGACCGACCCCCCCCTCACTCCAGCCCCTCTCAGGCAGCTGCAGAGAGCAAGAAGGGCTCCCCTCAGCCCCCCCTTCTCCAGGCTAAACCCCCCCAGCCCCCTCAGCCGCCCCCCAGCACACTTGTGCTCCAGACCCTGCCCCAGCCCCGCTGCCCTTCTCTGGACACGCTCCAGCCCCTCCAGGCCCTTCTTGTCCCGAGGGGCCCAAACCTGAGCCCAGCATTCGAGGTGGGGCCTCCCCAGTGCCGAGCACAGGGGCCCCATCCCTGCCCGGCTCCTGCTGGCCACCCCAGGGCTGACACAAGCCCGGGGGCTGGTGGCCTCCTTGGCCACCCGGGCACTGCTGGCTCATGCTCAGCCGGCTCTTGACCAACACTCCCACGGCCTTCTCCACCACGCAGCTTCCCAGCCCCTCTGCCCAAGGCTGGAGCGTTGCCTGGGGTTGGTGTGACCCAAGGGCAAGACCCAAAACTGAGCCTTGTTAAACCTCACCCAGTTGAGCTCAGCCCATCGATCCAGCCTGTCCAGGTCCCTCTGCAGACCCTTCCTGCCCTCCAGCAGATTGACACTCTTGCCCAACTTGGTGTCATCTGCAAACTTACTGAGGGTGCACTCAAGCCCCTCATCCAGATCGTTGATAAACATATTAAAGACTTGCCCCAGCACTGAGCCCTGGGGAACCCCGCTCGTGACCAACCGCCAGCTGGATTTAGCTCCACTCACTACAACTCTCTGGGCTCAGCCATCCAGCCAGTTTTTAAGCCGGCTTCTTTTTAAGAATCACCGCTTTAATTGTCATGGGTAATAACTTGATGAGGGATGGGATTAGCAGAATTGGGATATCAGCATCACTACCCTAGGGTAATTTAGACTGGTGGAACTTTTTCCCTCCTTGCAGCAATTCCCATCATCTGCTAGTAATTAAAGGACATATATTCAAGTATATATAACCACCTACTTGCAGCAAAGAGGGCACGAAAGCCTGAATTTCTCTAAAGTAAAAACCACTTAGACTCTCACCAATGAAACCCCGAGCCACAGCCCAACCCCATTCATCCTGTCCTGCAAACGAAACTACTCACACCACCAAAAGCTGCTACATTCAGACTTTATTACGATGCCATGTTGACCATTTCATTTGACCAACACCCCACTCCACCTGGTACATTGCTCTGGCCTTCCCAAACCGGTGGTTGCGCAGGTCTTTTCAGCATTTGGGGTGTTTTGGTGGTTTAATTCCTCTCCCTTGGGCTTTAGATCTTGTTTGCCGCCCGTCTGAACCTCAAAGGAAGGAGGATGTTTTCTCTAGCGCCTGTTTCTTGAGACGGCGGCGGGCACAGGCCTCAACCTCCTCTTTGGCACCACGCGCTGCAGGGCGACTCGTATGTGCACGGGGCTGACAAGGGCATCGCGGCTCTTCCTCCGCAGCCGCTCGACCTCGCTCAACACCTGCTCGTAGATGTTCTCCATGAAGCAGATCATGAGCCGTTTTGCCTCCTGGGAGAGGAACTGGTCATCTCGCTTGATCTGGTTGAGCATCTTGGCATTGACAGAGTGGAAGAACTGTTTCAAAGCCCTTTTCCTCTGTTTGTCCACATGTCGACGCTTCGCCTTGCCCTGATGCTTCCTCTGCTTGGCCAGAGATATCTTGCCACGGCTCTTCTGTCTCATTCGCTTCTGGGGCCTCCTCCCCTGCTGGGTCTTCCCCTTTCTTCCCCTAGCAGACGCCATGGGTCAGCCTTGCCCCCACACTGCCTGGACCCCTCAGTCCTACAAGCAACCCCACCCTCCGCAACTTATGCAAGTGAGCATGCAAATGTGGGGCAGCTCTGAGCCTTACCATTGGCCAAGAGAACAATGCCCCCCCCCCCCAATTCACAATGGAAAGAGTCCTGGCCAGTGTTGGGGTCCCTCTTGGCCAGGGCGACCAGGTGTGATGGGTGCCTGCAAGGGTTCAAGACCTCCATGACCCCTCTGGGATGCTCATCCCTCCCAATGGAAATCTTCCATCCAACCTAAAAACTAGCATTTATTTCTCAGAGTATTACCCCAGTCTCACAAGTTTTGTCTCACAGTCACGTGACCAAGCCAAGTACATGCAACACGTGTTCCCAGAGTCTTCTGGGCGAGCAGGAAACGAACAACAAGAAAATCCTTTGCAAGAGCGTCTTTCCTCAACAGAAACCGCCTGCACACCTCAGACCTGCGTCTGCCAGCTCGAAGATTCATTATGACTAACTACTTAGTTAACAAATCCACCCAGATACACCCCAGGTTTTTCCCTCTGCCTGCTTAACATAAGTAGCTCATTTTTCATGTCCACGTGTAAATGCGCACATTTGCACACATGACCCCCCCTACACCTGCCATATTTCTTTCCAGTCCCTCCATGCACCATCAAAAAACACAGCTGATGATGCCTCACGCCGACACCTACCTGCTCTGCTTCTGGAGAACCAAGCCCTAACATCTCTTCTCCTCCCTTCATTAAGAAAATGCATCATTAAAACCAGAAGACAATTATTCGGAAGCAAATAATTGCCCCTTCTTCCCCTGTTTCGTGCCAGCTGATTCAGTTTGGTTTTCATCTCTCTCGCTGTTCTCCAAGCTTCATATCGCAATCGGCTTCAGGTGGAAACTCGGTTTCCAGTAATCTTCAGGGAAGCAGCAGACAGGAGCAGGAACATGGGAGGAACTCCTTTTGCAATTTGCAGCATGCATAGCTTATCCCCAGACAATAAACCCTGTCATTTGAGGTTGAGACTAAAGCAATGTGTTAGGACACGCGTTAATCTGGCTTTTATCAAAAAATGATGAAACAAACTGCCCTCCCTCCAAAATCTCCAGCTGTCCTGGGAACATGTTGACGTCCTGGTTTCATAATCTAATCTCTAAATCCCCCAAGAAGTGTCGTTGCTTCATATGAAGGGGTAATACGTGTTGTTGGGTTTTCAGCGTAGATACCCACAGGTATCGGGAAAACAACCTGCTAATCACAAACCAGTAAAAAAAATAAAATATCAGACACAAACCAAGGTTTTTCTGCAGAAAAATAATTGCTTTTCGCTTTGCCTTTTGCAAATGTTAAACCTGAATAAAACCGGTGGATTCTTCTTAAACAGACACATGTTCTGGAACAAAAATGTCAAGAAAAACATGCAATCCTTCAGTTTTTCTCAGAAGGAAAGTTTCCACAGATGTTCGTCACCCAGTTTTAATGAGGACAAAGGGGAACTTGCGGACATCATAGTGAAAGCTGGTGAACTGGATGCAAGGAATCAGTTCCTAATTTTGCCCTAATGCAGGCAGAGGTATGTGCTGGATTTAAGAACATCATAATTTTGGAAGCGACTGGCCCTATCGATGGCACAGCCAAGGTGATATTAAAAGCACAGTGAACCTCCTTGGCCACCCCAGCAGCAACACTGAGAATATGGTTTTGGGGAACATTAAATTGCCCCAGGACTGGGCTGCCTGCAGGAAAAGGCAGAGGAAATGGGACCACAAAATTTCCACCTTGCTATAAAAACACACCCACATTCCATCAACAAGAACATTGCTGGGCAAGCCCTACATCCAAGACGACCCGTTGAACACAGCACCACAAACTCCTAGTGCCTATGTTGCAAGTCCACCAGAACCAAGAGATCCTGTAGATGCAAAGATATTCAGTGGTTCCTACCGGGCAGCAAAGATTACAACCATAGTCATCAGTGACGTAAAGAATTTGTAAGCACCATTCCCCAAAGACCAGAGTCACCCAGAGGGAACTTAATTTGTAACTTCCTGAGAGCGTAGCTTCATGAAAGGGGTAATGCATGGGATGCCCATGCCATGCTCACAGTCCTGACCTTGCCGTGGTTCTGCAATCCACCCTTCTGAGGCATTATTTAAACCAGTAGACCAACGTAGCATCGGGGGTGGGCACCACCACCTGATCTTTCCAAAGCCCCACGTCCCTTGCCGCGGTTCTCCAAAACTCTACTGAAACTCTGGGAGCTGGACTCAACGACCTTTAGCTTTACCTTCCGCCTCGAGATAATTCATGATCAAACCTAGTAAAAACCCACAGTATTTTTGAGACTTGAGTGGGATAAAGCACGGTGATGAGGTTGGCTCTGCACAGGAGACTGGAGCTGTTGCAATCAAAGAAGTAAAGGAAGCGTTACTCAAAAAAAGACAGGAAAACCAAAGAATCATACTCAAAGTGCACCGCGCTCTCAACCTTGCTGTCTGGATGGCCAGAGGAGACACGCAGACAACTAAAGACCAAACTTTTAATAGCACGAGGGAATGAGTTTGCATCTGCTTTGACGCACGTAGCTCTGGGCTCCAATGCAAGGAGAATGGAAAGCATTGCAAGGGGGGGGGGGGAAAAAATTGGATTTCAAAAAGAAAATTGTACCAAGAAGAGCCAGTCACTACTGAGGCTTGCAAAACCACTTCCAGCAACATACTTCGCAGGGGAAGTCCCGTCTGTGAGGCTGGCGTCTGCCTTGGCGCTGAGATCACCCCTCGAGGTCCAGTCGTCTGGGAAATACCAACATTAAGTTTCATTTCCTCAACCGAATCAGCAAATAATCTGATTAAATGAAACCCCCCCAAGTCTTTAGGCATAAAGCAAAGGATAGAAAAGACAAGAAAGTTTGGAGGGGAAGTGTAGTTTGTGTTTTTTTTTTCCAATTATTAATATTTTTTTTTAGGAGCAGACCAGCCAAGGTGCCTACAGAGTTGGGTATGTCCACATGGTGGGTAAGATGTGGTGAATCAGCCAAGAGATGGTTCCTCAGGTAGGTTTATGGTGCTTTGGTAGATCAAATTTCTTCATTCTGGAAAAACGCTGGTACAGCTCACCCAGTTTTTGCCATTTCAGTGAAGGTATCTGAGCTCTGAGCTCCCTCTGTAGTAATGACGACAGGGTCAAACCAAAATTGTGCAGCACTTCAACATCAGAGGGTCCAACAGATGAACCGTCGTCTGGAAATGCCCATTTTCATCACCAGAAAGGATACTTTGGATGCTAGCTCAAAGGTCTCCCCGGGACGCAGAATGAATTCCGTGATATTTAGATAGATTTAAATGGGTGCCCCTTTGTGTCATACAAGGAAAAAACCAAGCCTGATATTTCACTGCTGGGAAGTTCTCTGCCCTTCCTGGAGAAGGGTGTGGTCACCCCTACTGTATTCTGATAGTCATAACACTTCCTAAAATGTGCCGTAGAGTGATGGCTGATGTCCAAAGCTTGTAACATCAGTGAGTAAAGAGGGGTTAAAAAAACCCCAAACAACAGAACGGTAGAGGAACTGACTACATGCTCAACGGCTACTTCCCTTTCTTATGACAAATCACACTTCGGGCGCTTCGGGAAGCACTGATTGGCAGAATTTTTTTTTAACCACCACAGCTGGGTTGCCTTTTTTTTTTTTTTTTTGAGCCAGGGTATAAAATGAAAATAAATCTCAGCCGTGGACTTGTCTTCCTACCGGAACGATGACTAGGATCGGTGAGTGACTCTTTCCTGAACCTTGAGCTCTCTTATTTGTTGGTTTTTTTTTTTTTTTCTGGTTTTCTTTCATCTTCAGTGCCTGGGTTTGGGGTTTTTCCCATCTGGTGGAACATCTTCCTTTTGTGTCACCTCCTGAGAGCAGAAGCACAGACCTCCCTTTCTTCAGCTAGGGTATTTCATGGTCACCTGGAGCTCACCTTTGCAGCACTGTGGGCAGTGGGGGACCTCCCTTGCAAGTTTGGGGAGTGGGATGTTCCTAGCTGTGCGGGGAGAGATGGAAACACAGGCACAAGCTCTGAGTCTCCAGAAACCTTCCCGGATGACACCACCTTGCATCGGGGATGTAGTTTCTCAGCATCTAGCCACAACACAAGGAGGTCTGATGGTAGATGGAGATCCATCAGATGTTTCCAAGAGCTGGTCCGAGTGCGTCTCCCACGGAGAGCCTGCTCTCCAAGAAGGAGCTCCTTTGTCTTCCACATAATCCACGGGTCTTTGGAGTTGCCACGCTGGGTGAGGTGAGGGCAGCAAGGCCGGCTGGTGGCTCTGCACCGCTACGAACCCCACACGTGCCAGAGACGCAGCTCAAGGCAGCGCCCCCGGTCCTCAAGGAAGATTAGGGCAGCAGCAGCATTGGGTGAGGAAGGTTGATGCAGCTTTATCAACATGATATCACGTTCTGTCATACTTTGAAGGCGGCAATCCTGCTGTTAACAGGCTAATTGTAGCAGATTCTCTCTAATTATTTTTTACTGCCACAGTGGCTTCAGGAAGATGGATCAGCTCTACAGGTTGTAGAAAGACTTACTTTCAGGAGTTGGACTTGGGTGTCTCAGAAGAATCACCTGCAGGGTAACAGGTCTGAAGTTTATTAATAGCAGGTGCACTTCAACCCAGGTTGTCTGCAGATCTGGGACTGTTCCAGCAAAAGCAGTGATTTCCCCGGAGATTTTCCGGGATTAAAAATTACCCAGGGTGTGGTTTCAAAAGGAAACTGGCAGTATTTGGGGGAAGGAAAATAAAATGAAAGTTGGCCTGTAGTTATTTTGGAGAACAGAAACCAAAACTAGGGAAAAAAAAAAAACCAAACCCCAGGGTGATTCCTGTTCAAACTTCCTTTCCTTGTAAAACTATTAATATAATGTTGTGTCTGTTCTGGTAGAAACGGTTATCCTGAAGGGGCTGCAGTCTGCCTGCTGTTCCCTCTAAGTGTCTCTATTCCTTATAGGGTACCTCAGAAACTAAATCACTTCCAAAACAGAGAAGTCCCATCCCCTTTCTTCATCTGTCTAGCCTGTCCATCTTTCTGTATAATATTGTCTCCTCTCTCCACCATTCTATCCACTGCATCCAAAAATGCCGTGAATTACTAAGGTGTGGGAAAAGGCAGCTGGGACAAGTTTGCCTTAATTCTTTGCGCATGAGCGACGCTCATTACCGTTCTTCATTATGGAGACTTTTGAGCTTATTCAAAGGGGTCAGACTCATTTTGGGAACTCACCACAGCAGCTGCACAAACACAACATGACTACAGGGGGGTAAAAAAAAGTCATCTACGCGCTTGATTCTCCTCAAAAATCACATTCACTGACACCGCTTGACATCTGTCTGCATTCATGAGAGACCTGCTGATGCCACGGATTTCATAATCGTGCCAGTTCACTTGAAAACTTATTTGCTAGGTGCTCCTCTTTGGGGTTTGGATGCCAACATGCTCGGAGCCAGTTTGTGCTGTCACCTCCCTCCCATGCTGTCAGGAATGAACTTGCATGCTGAGTGCCTTCGTTGCATTATTTTCTTCTCTTCTTTTCTTCTCTCCCTAGTCCTCTTCCAAATCCTCCTGCTAGTAGGTTTCCTAAGTGCAAAGAGGTTTCCACATTTCCCTGAATATTGCCTTCATGACAAAGACTACGAGGAACTGCTGAGAATCGCCAAAAATGGGCTGGAACCTGCAACTCACCCAGCAAACGTGGTCATTGTCGGTGCAGGAATAAGCGGGCTTACAGCAGCGAAGCTGCTCCGAGATGCCGGCCACAAGGTAAGTAGTTGCACGAGACCCATGAGTCCCACTGGGTCTTGTTTCCCTACGCTAAAGGTTTTCCAGCACGGAGAGGGAGAAGGAAATGAAAAGGGAGTGTATCACAGTGGTGGGAAAAAGGAAGGAACAGCAATAGGGCACCAGTAATTTAATCTGATTAAGGCATGATTTTCGAAACCACAGGCGCAGACAGGAGGGGATAAGGGGACGCTGTACGCGAGGCAAGTTGTTTAGGTGCTCCCCAAATGAATGTAAGCAACGAAGGTAAAAAGGTGCAGTCCTCCTTCTCCGTCCCCACAGATTTTTTGAGATCAGGCAGAGCTACAGCTGCCCTGGGACAGCCTTGGAAGCAGTGTTGCTGTGAGTGGGAGGTGGGATTAGACACCTCCAGAGGCACCTCCAGCCACAACTTCTCTAATTCTCCAACTTGTTGCAACTTGCAGCCCAACGGTGACATTCATGGCTGTAGATCAACCAACACAAGACTCATGAGCCTGTCAAATCCTGCCTTATTAAGGCGCCAGATAGTCTGGGAGTTTCAAAACTGGGTTGACCATCCCAAGGTGCTAGGCAAAATTCAAACCTATGAGTTTCAAAGGTTGCAAAGGCATGGAGGGACAGGTTGGTGCCTTCCTCTGGCTGTTTTCAAAACCCTGTTTCATCCTTCCAGTGCAGGGAGTATCTGAACCAACACTAGGACCCTCTTACCACAGAGCAGATGTCCAAACATGACATAAATTAGGAACTGTGAAACTGCCCTGTAGGTAGGGAGATCTTGGCCAATACAGAGGAGGGGTTTGGATCTACGGAAGGCTCATTTGCCATCTGGAGGGGACCTGTCCCACCCCATGGGCCATAAATGCTGCTTGCCACAGTGCCTATAGACTTGCTTTGTAGGTGGTTTGCTTCAAATAACCATTGCCTGAACATCTGCAATCTCCACTCCATCCTTTTGGGTTTTTTAGGTTACCATTCTGGAAGCGAGCAATCGGGTCGGTGGGCGGATCAGAACGTACCGACCAGAGGGACAGGACTGGTATGTGGAGCTGGGTCCCATGCGCCTGCCAACCAAGCACAGGTAAGGCAGTGTCCTACTTCGCTGTCACGATCAGCTGAGGAACCAGCCTGTTTTGAGGAACAAGGCTGTGGTTTGAGACGGGGCTGAGGTCTTGCACATGAGCGTAGCACAGCAGAAGGAGCTGTCTGCCCCTTCTCTCCCCCAGAGCTTAACATCTGCTTAAAAGGGACAAAAAGCACACGCTCACCACCTGCATTTGAATTGGGAGGATGAAGGAAGACCCCTCATCTCAGTATCATGTCCATGCATGGTCAGACCTCTATTTTGGAAGTCACAGCACCAGAAGATGGATGAATTTCCATCAGCTCTGATGGAGAGGGCATCCAGCTTGGGCTCTGTGAGAGGGTGGCGTCAAACAAGGTTCAGTCATCGGCCAAAATGCTATGGGAAGAGGCTGCAGGTGAGTCACCAACCACAACACATGCCAAGGAGAAGTGCCAGAGCCATAGGGAACCCCTGCCTCCTACTTCAACACGGCATTGCTCTTACTCCCGATTACATCCTTGCGCAACCACTAGCTGGAGAGAGTGTAAGCCAAAGGGCTCCTTTGTCCGTAGCCCCATGGTTGCTGCACTGAGCTGGGAGCAGGCAGGACAACTTCAAACAGCAAAAACTAGAGAGAGCAGTGCCTTAAATAGCCGCAACCTCCACTCACAAGTCAAAATAATACGTGGCTACACAAGCTTAGCTGACGGGAAAGTGTCCTTTTGTCCTCCTAATGTCTTGGTGGTAGGATTTGTGGGTTTGGTTGTTTGCAAACACTTGTCCCCATGTGCTCTCCTCTTTTTCTAGGCTTGTCCGTGAATTCATTAGGCAGTTTGACCTGAAGCTAAACCCATTTATCCAGACAAATGACAAGACCTGGTACCTTGTGAACGGCATTCGGACAAGGACTGAGGAAGTGAATAGAAACCCCAACATCCTAAACTACACAGTGAAACCATCTGAGAGAGGCAAGAATGCCGTCCAGCTTTATAGAAGGGCTCTACACAAGGTACGTGCCCACGGGGAATGGATGCTACCTTCCAGCAATGTTCCTCCTCCAAGAGACATTGAAGCTATTTCCTCTGAGCTGTGGTGGACCCTCACCTGCACAATGGGTTGAGGAAGACTCAATGATGAGTTGAGGAAGAGTAGGGTCCTATCAGAATGAAAAGCAGAAAGGCTCGTTCAGAAACTAGGGCAGCTGATTGCGAACTCCTCTTTATATGCAAGGCCTCCTTTCTCTGGAACAGATTCACCAAGACTTGGATGAAGCAGAAAATGCCACACCAAGGCATAACTTCCCAGAACTTGAAGCCCAGGCGGGAGGATCCACTAGCTCTAGCTCAGCTCCAGGGGTTACCAAACACCACGACTGAATATCACAGATGAATCCTAACAGATTTTGGGGCAACACCTGGGGAAATGCACTTCTCATGAATATATCAATATTTCCTCTCCAGGCTTTCAAGGAGTTCCAGGCTACAGACTGCAAGAAATATCTAGCTAAATATGACTCCTTCTCCACCAAGGTAAAGGGCTGGGTCTTGAGGGTAAATTTAATCCCCCTACTGATGATAATCTTGCATCCCTGCTTTGAGAAAGGATCTGCGTCACTCTAGTCTCTTCCTCTGTTGACACTTTTGGATACCTTTTCCCTAATCAGTGCTGCCTTCTACTTAAAATGCTGAGAAAGGAGCAAGCATGACTGTTAGAGCAGTCTCACCATCTGGAAACAGGAGAAAAGCAGTGGTGTCTGGAAATGCTCTAGAAAATCAAAGAATCATTTAGGTTGGAAACAACCTTTAAGATCATCAAGTCAAACTGTTAACCTAGCACTGCCAAGTCCACCATAAAATCACGTTTTGAAGTGCCACATCTACATGTCTTTTAAATATCTCCAGGGATGGTGACTCAACCACTTCCCCAGGCAGCCTGTTCCAATGCTTGATAACCCTCTTTCAGTGAAGAAATTGTTCCTAATATCCAACCTAAACCTCCCTTGGCGCAGCTTGGGGCCGTTCCCTCTCGTCCCGTCACTGGTGACTTGGGAGCAGAGACCGACCCCCCCCTCACTCCAGCCCCTCTCAGGCAGCTGCAGAGAGCGAGAAGGGCTCCCCTCAGCCCCCTCTTCTCCAGGCTAAACCCCCCCAGCTCCCTCAGCCGCCCCCCAGCACACTTGTGCTCCAGACCCTGCCCCAGCCCCGCTGCCCTTCTCTGGACACGCTCCAGCCCCTCAAGGCCCTTCTTGTCCCGAGGGGCCCAAACCTGAGCCCAGCACTCGAGGTGGGGCCTCCCCAGGGCCGAGCACAGGGGCCCCATCCCTGCCCGGCTCCTGCTGGCCACCCCAGTGCTGACACAAGCCCGGGGGCTGGTGGCCTCCTTGGCCACCCGGGCACTGCTGGCTCATGCTCAGCCGGCTCTTGACCAACACTCCCAGGGCCTTCTCCACCACGCAGCTTCCCAGCCCCTCCGCCCCAAGGCTGGAGCGTTGCATCATCCAGATTAGCCATGTTCCTCCATCATGGGTCCCTTAATCAGACATGATGATGTATCAAGCACCGGGGAGGATTTACTGAGCAATCCACTGCATTTTGGTGTGATCCAGCAGTCTCAGAGTGGGTACACCAAGCCACAAATCCCTCACTCATTCACCTCTGGAACTTCTGTCATGAGAAACCAGAGACGTTGATCTCCTGTGAGAAGCTACAAAAGCTGCATTTAAAAAAAAAAAAGCTTCTGGTCCAGGCTTTAAGCAGATCAGGAGCAGGAACACGGCAGCAGGGCATAACTTTTGGCCTGGGATATAAAAGGGATTCACACATTGAGATAATAACATCAGGCTATGTCTTCTTACTGGCTTTTCTAGGAGTATTTGATTAAAGTAGGAAATCTAAGCCGAGGCGCAGTTCAGATGATTGGTGACTTGTTGAATGAGGATTCTGGATTTTATCTGTCCTTCCTTGCCTCACTGTGGGATTTTGATATCTTCTCTAACGAGAGGTAAGACAAACCTTACGGCAAACCATTTTGCTTGGGTCCACAGCAATCCACCAGAAGAGGAAATTTCAGGGGCATTTAGATGTCTGAATGGGAATCGCTCCTGACTCAAAGGGCCACCCAGCTCTGTTAGCATCTCTAGAAGAGGTCAGGTTTTACAGTTCCTAAACCCCAATGTCCTTCCCTCACCTTCTCCTTCTTGTTCCTTTCAGTTTTGATGAAATCACAGGGGGATTTGACCTACTGCCCAAAGCCTTCCATGACGCGTTGCCCAACGTCATCCATTTCAATTGCACAGTAGAGAAAATCATGACCAAGGGAAACAAAGTCCACGTGTTTTACCGCGCTCCGGACACTCTGGCCCCAACTATAGTAAAGGCAGATTATGTCCTTGTCACATCCACTGCCAAAGCCACCAGGCACATCCAATTCCTGCCACCGCTGTCTCCTCCAAAGACCCACGCCCTGCGCTCCATCCACTATGCAAGCGCCTCCAAAATAGCCTTGGCTTGCTCTGAGAGGTTCTGGAAGAAGGATGGCATCCGAGGAGGACAGTCCATCACCGACCGCCCTTCCCGGTTTATCTACTACCCCAGCCACAACTTCTCCAGCGGGCTGGGCGTGATCCTGGCTTCCTACACCTTGAACGACGATGCTGAGTTTTTCCTGCCTCTCACAGATGAGAAGTGCCTGGATGTAGTCCTCGAAGACCTGTCAGCTATCCACCAAGTGAGCAAGGAGTACCTGCAGTACACCTGCGACCAGTACGTGATACAGAAGTGGCAGCTGGACAAACACTCCCTGGGGGCATTTGCTGCCTTCACCCCTTACCAGTTCGTCGACTACTCACAGGCTCTCTTCGAGCAAGAGGGTAGGGTGCATTTTGCAGGAGAACACACAGCTCAGCCTCATGCCTGGATCGATACTGCCATGAAATCAGCCATCAGGGCTGCGAGCAACATCCACCACGACAGCAGCGAAGCCGAGATGCTGAACGAGGAGGAGCTGGAGCAGATGAGGGGTTTCTTGCAGAAGGAAGATCTCTGAGCAGGGCTCCTGGGCTGGGCTTGCTGGATGCCACCAGCACAGCCTGAAGGCACTTTGGCTGGTGTAAAGCTGTTTCTTTCCAAGCAAAGTCAACAGCAAGATATCAGTAGCTAAGGTGTTAAAGAAGAAACTCAAGGAGCACTTGACTGTCATCAGACAAGACTAATAGGTAACGAGTTAAACACTTAAGGAGGATGGGAGGGAGTACTTAAAAAGAAGTAATGTCTAAGTAGGTTTCATGATTCTTAATATTACCCTGGCTCAGATACACTGCAGTAAATTCTAATTTATTTATGTACAAAGTACTTCAGGAAATTACTAAGATGGAATAAAGGTGGATATTTCTCAGTTCTTTGTGTGTGAGGTGTTTTCATCTCTCTGCGGAGAGAAGCGTCATCACATATTGTCACTTCAGCCATTTAGAAACTCATCGCCCATCAGCTGAGTCTTCCTCCCCTTCCAGAGTTTGGGAGACAACTCATTGCTTCTGAGTCATCAACTCCTTTGCGCAGCCCAACACAACCACTCCTAACCCCCACGGGTACCGGTCAGGATGCAATCCTGATCTCTAACCTCCGGGGTCTCTTCTACCCACCCCCCGTCTAGCTGATCTCAAAGCATGGCCAACACCAAGTTAGAGAGGTAGAATTAACATTGCGACTATAAAAAGCAAGTCCAGAAGCAATACAGCCTGTGCACAGAGGCGTTAATGGCTTTTACTGGAGTTTCTCCTCTCACCAGCAATTTTTGTCCTAAATTTCATAGTCTTGAAAACTCAACCTGCAGGTGGTTGGTTTTTTTTTTCAGATTATTGGAAGGATATTGTTAAATAAGCAAAAGGAAAGACAAGACTGGCTGCTAAGTCCATCATGCCAGACCTTTGCTGCAGTCACTCAGCTGCTTTGCATGTGGGATATCTGGAAAGCCAAGGACACGTGGTGAACAATCCAGGCTCAGACTGTGTGGACTTAACCTGCCTGGGAACGAGAAGGCCTCAAGGATGTCGCGAGTTAAAAACCAATGCATGTAGCTGTTACTAACAAATGTGATTTTGTATTTTCCAACGCTTACAAAGTGGCATTGTACAAACTTACTGTGGGGACGTGCAGGATGGCATTACGTCTTCCTAATAAGTCGCAAATTCCAAGGTTGGCCACAGATGCTACTCTGTCAACAGGGGCCGTATCCCGTACCCCCGGTGGGAGCATCTCCTTACAGTTTAGCAAAACCGAGGCAATCCACATTCGGGAGTTGCTGATGCTGCTCGTGGCTGTCCTTATGATAAAGCCCAAGGCCATAGTGACCAATTAACAATAGGCTTGGGTGTGATAAGGTGGTTAAAGAGCTATATTAACCATGCTGTGACTGCAGTAAACTGACATCTGCTTGACCATACCGACTGTGTGCTGTGCCCGTGACTTCCGCATCAACACTTTGCATATATTTATTTGATCTCGCTTCTCATTAAACACAAACCTGCTTCTCAACCTCTGACTCCACATAGCTGGAGGGGAATGGCTCATGGTCTTCTCCAGCCCAAGAAGCAGAGGTTCAGCTCTCACTAGAGGGAGCAGGGACGGAACTGGTGGGTGCCATTGCACCCAGGGAAGGGCTGGACCTAATTAGACCCAGCAGATTTCCACCAGGTGTTGCAGAGACAAAGATCTGCACCAGCTTAAGGCATTTAAAGACAGACGATAATTAAATAAGTACAGCGCGATCAACAACAGCGTGTTAAGAGCACCTTACAACGGGCTCCAGTCACTTTTAGGGAGGCCCAACCACCCTCAGCGATGTTCTGAAATGCAGAATTTCATGGCACGTCATTATCAGGTCTCCTTCATCTCCTCAGGAATTGTAACAAACACACGTGCCGCACCATCGCAAGCAGCACGGTGACCCGGGACACGGCCTTGCTCTTTTGAGGCGGTGCAAGACCGCGCGCGTAACCTCAAATCAGGCCGAGTGAGGCGTTGGCAGCACAGCAAATGGGTCGAAAAGGCCACGGGCACCTTCTTAAGCTTAGAAAAGATTTGGTCACAACGCGCGGCGTCAGTTGCACTGGGAAAAATACGCCGTGAAGCCTTGCAAAAAGAGAAAATAGAAGGATTTTGCCCACTCGCTTCATCGCATCACCTCTGACTTTGGTTTTGTTTTGTAACTGCACATTGTCCCCAGCCTTTGCAGAACACCAGCTCCCTTTCCCCACACAAATTGTTTTAGCAAAGCAAATGCTTTCTTTAGCCTTTAAGCTCATGTCTTCATCCCAGCTCAGACCCGCAGGCTCTTCACTAGAGCAACACCATATCAGGGCACAACG